>NW_024882749.1:0-149362 GCF_019059575.1 Amphibalanus amphitrite | reverse complement strand
TGTGAACGGTGTGAAACATTTCATCTTTGACTGACTTGACGTCATCGGTGACCCCGAGGTCAATGAAATTTGGTTTCCTTCAACAAATTTGACAGGCCTTTCGAACGCCGTTTGAATTTTGCGGATCCGTCCAATAATTTCGGAGATACGAGGGGGGGGGGCAAAAAATAGCCCCCCCCCACCAGGTCGCGTTATAAACAGACCCCACCAGGGCGCGGGTTAAGTATGTCAAGTCTCAGCTTTCTATCGCTAACGCTTTCCGAGCAATCGCGAGAAAAATGTCAGAAGTGGATGTGGCACCAGTCCCCCCCCCCTCCTCTGCTCGAGAGAGTTAAAAAGGTTTAAGAATGAGGAGAGCACTACGGCATATGGATTCCACCGTTCATTAAGCTGATATTTGATGCGTATAGGTCATTTCTATTGTCTAGTGCAGTGGCTACTGGCAACGTTTTATTTACATCGTAGTTGTCTTTATATCGGTGACTTAACGTTATTTGGTGAGGATGGGGCTGTAAATCATGCCCACCCGCTGTAAAAACGGGTCTGCTCTGAGACCGCAGTTATTGCCGTGGTAAATTTATAAAACACACGTAGCTCAGTGACGTTTAACATTCAAGCACTGCAGCGTCAGTGATATGAGTTATGCGTGCGATGTATCTGTGCCGGGTTTATGGCTTTAAACGTACGTGCTTCAATTCAGCCCTGTCGACAAATCGTGGCGAGTTAGCACCTTATAACGCAGCAATAACACGACAGTTCAATGCATAACAAAAGATAAGAAACCCTTCAGTTCATACCAACATCTGAGTCGTTATCAATAAATGAAACCATGCTTATAAACATGGGTTAATTAGCGTTTGGGACGCATAAGCTCCATAGAAACAAAATGTATTTTCTGTCACATTTTGCAATGTCACTGATAATGTTACTGGGCATCATTTAACATATCATCTAACAAATTAAGCCAACCTACGCTCTTAAAATGCTAATTGGCTTTTTATTCTATGGCCAATTCGAGTTCTATGGCCAATATGAGTTATAAAATACGTGTCACGTGACCTACATACACAGTACACAAACATTACCAGTTCCGTAACCATTTGTAATCTCTGACCTAGTTAGCTTTGACCTGAAGCACACTATAAAGTACCTACAAAGTTTGTAAGGGAGAGTGGGTCAAAGCGGCCACCCTAACGCTTCTTACGATTCCGACGCTTGGTTTTTAACCCTCGCCGGACCTATTGGTTTTCTACATACGCGCCGGCCGAGGGGGGTACGACCCCCTCGCCGTTTCGCCCCTGGTGAAGCTAGCGCGTCGCGGAAAAAAACGAGCGTGTGCGCCGTTACGAGACGCAGAGATTGGTACCCGATTTTAAGGTCCCAGGTAAACCGGTGACCTCTGAGGTCAGGTCAAGTGCCCCAAGGTACGGTTCAGTCTTTGGTGAATAACTTCGCAAAAAATGGCCGCAGAGCCGCGATTTTGGCAGCATCGTGATTGCCCCGCTCAGGCGCGTCGAATGATATACTTTTTATTCGGGTCAGGTCAACTTAGGGTGTTGACCTCAGGTGAAGGTCAGGTCAGCACCCCAGGTCACGAAGTTGGTCGAAAGAGGTCATGTCGCATATCATTCGATTCGGCAGGTCTTCTTGAGTCCATTGGTGGCTTTCCCGACTCGCTAGCTCAATTTGATCGGGAGTTATTGACGAAAAACTAATATGACCTTAATGACGTCATAAATGACGTCACGCAAGGTCAACATTGCAAAAGTGACGCATCTAACCTTGCAAGGAGTGCATCAAATCACGATTCTGTGTGCTTGAGATAGTTGGAGATTGTTTCCGGCGCCAGAATAGCAGTTTTCATTTTTCCCCATTGACTTATAATGGTGATTGGTGAGGTCACGAAAATGACCTGACCTCATATGACCTTTAGGAAAAATCCGAGATATACAAGTTGTGAGACTCATAATGGATACTAGATCCTGCAAGTTTCATTTCCCTGTAACATCTCCTCTGGCAGCGAGGGCGTTGCGAAGTTGCGACATCTGAAGACCGTGCAAAGGTTCACTTATGACGTCATAGGTCAGTGACCTGACCTGACCCAAAAATGCAGTTGATGTCAAAAGATCCGGCTTGAATCAAAGGTCAGGTATGCCAAGTTTCAGCTCTCTATCGCCAGCGTGTTCGGAGCTATCGTGAAAAAACCCTATGGGGCGCGGCACCCGCCCCCCCCCCCTCGGCCGGCGAGGATAAACATGGAAAGATGATTTCTATACCAATGTGATCCCTATTAAATTGCCTTTTATTTCAACGGCGTTTCATTTCCAAAGGCGTTCACATCTGGGAGAAATTGGCAAAACCATTTCAGCCACTTTGCCCCATACCCTAAGGCAAAGCGGCCACCGATGACTTCTCGAGTCCCGATATAAGAAATAGAATAGTTACCTCATGTACGACAAAGGTATTTGATGGTGGCAAGGCTTAGACGAGGATGGATGTTTAACCCTCGCCCTGGCAGGGCATTTTTCATAACACGGCCTGGCAGAGGGGGGGGTCGATGCGACCCCCCCGCGATTGGCTCCTATGGCACCTAGAAACACCAAATTTGGTTGGTAGGTGGGCCCCCTGGAGTTCTCGCCCCTGAGCAAATTTGGGTGCTCTAGGTCAATATTTAGAGGGGTTTTGGGGGGTATAAATGTAAAAATTTCGCTAAAAACAGGTCAAAAGTTTTTCGCTTATAACTTTTGATCTAATTAAGATAGAGAAAAAAAAAAGCACCAGTGAACTCAGCACGTCAAGGCGCGTCGAATAATATACTTTTAAGCTTGCTTAAGTGTACTTAGAGTTTTTCTTAAATTTTAAGCAAACTTAAATTAAAATTAAGTAAAAGATAACCAAATTGCATCATATCGCATATCATTCGATTTGGCTGATCACCAGGAACACAATGATGCCATTTTTTAAGCTCTAGCGTCATTATGTGCCAAGTTATTGGCAAAAACGTCATTTGACCTCAGTTGACCTCATTTGACCTGACCCATGGATAAGTACAACAAACAAAGAAGCACCAAGTGACCTGCTGTTAAGTACTGTGGTTTCAAAGCACAAAAGTGATAGAACGAAGCGGATATCTCCAGTATTTTCCGAATTTAGTATTTTCACATAGGCTTAACATTACGACGTAATGACCTCTAACTGACCTCAGGTCAGTGACCTCAAAAAACCCGAACTATGTGTTATACAACTCGGTGAACTTAGCACACCCTGAAAGTTTGAAGGAAATCAGTGCAAAACTGTGAGTTGGACAGGTGCAAAAAGAAAATGGAAATTTGACCATGACCTTGTACCGGTTTTTCTGACCTGGTGACCTGACCCAAGGTCACCCGGACCTGAAAGTTTCAGGTCATATGTAAAAAGATTGCCCATAAGCTGTGCCAAATTTGGCGGCGCTGCGCGCCGCCGTTTTTACGCTATCTTCGAAAAACCTTAGGGGGGGGTCGCATCGACCCCCCCTGCCAGGGCGAGGGTTAATTTGTCATCTTCCCATCTGTAGTTAGACAAAGAGAGGACATTCATGGAAAAACATTTAATTGCATTATTTGGTAACTCATGTAACCGAAAAGTGGCCGAGATGAATGCAGGGCGACAATATCAATAACGTATGTTGTCCAAATGGAAACAACTTATGGCCAATTCAGAGCTGGCCACTTTGCCCCAAGCATGCCGTCCTAAGCTAAGCAAAAATATTTCAACTCAGCTATTAGTGGAGCAAAAAGCATTACAATTGGTAAAAGACATCTACGATAACCGCGCAATGCATGAGCAAGACCGCTTAAAAATTTCAGACGGTTTAGGAATCAAACAAAATTCATAAATCATAAAAAAATAGTTAGTAATCTTGCAAGAAACGTTTTCCGCGTATCACAGAATAATAGAAATGGGTCGGAAACCTCGGTATGGCTCATTCGAACGACCGCGAAGAGAAGTATAATTGGCAACCATAAATCGGAGCTGACGCCAGCTGCAGAGGGCTAAAACAATGGGTGGCCGCTTTGCCCCGGGTGGCTGCTTTGCCCCACCCTCCCCTTATACCCAGAGGACACCTTCAGAAGCCGTTTATGGGCGTGTAAACCAAATATTGCGACATTTGGCGGCGGCCAGACCCCTAAGAGTTTACATGCATAAATGCTGCTAGTTTTTACCTTGACCTGACTTGCGACGTCATCGTTGACAGACATAAATAAAACTAGGTTTCGTGGACAGTTTTGTACAGGGCTATCGAATGCTCTTTGAATGCTGATAATCGGACCAGTAGTTTCTGCAGACTGGCCCCAGTCACTCGCCTTACGAAAAATACCCCAGTCATACGTGGTGTTGCGTATTTTACATGTATTTAGTGGTGCTGTCTCAGTACGATGGCGGCGCGGTGGGGCAGTAGCGACGCATTAGCTGGAAGGGGATTGGTGACGAGGGTCCAGGAAAAAAGATGGCGGACCGATGATGTTTGTGATGTTTTGGTCCTGAGTGTGCTTGATGTTTGAAGCAGAATATGTTTGGCTGATGAATAGACCGGCTGATTCCTCCAAATCTTTTACGTGCTCGGGCCTTGCTGATTCTGATTCCCCGACACGTGGGTTAATTAGCAATTCACGCTTGAGGATTATGCATTTCCTTCGACAGACAAAACTTACTGCAACAATAAACCTCAATCGTGTTTCGATCATGGCGCAACTAAATGCATCTAATCATAATAAATCGCCGAGTGCCTACATATTTCACATTTCGCTCACAATTGTCTAGCGTTAGCTTGTTCAGCATTAGGTATAAGCTCTAGTGCAAATATATGAAGCGGGCGCGGCCAATTAATGGTGATTCATTGGATTTTAAGCAAATCAAGGATGTAGACAAACCGTTCTCGGTTTCAAGCTGATGGGATACGTTTGTTTCCCGAACGCATTGTACAACGAACATTTTCGAATCACTATCGGATCACTCGAGCAGAAAGTCAGCAGACTGAATGCCTTTTGCATTGGCAGATGGTTCAGAATTCTTGAAAGGCGTTCCTTTTTCTCGTCCAGGAAAAGAAACATCACGTTTGATAAGAAAAGTTTTGCTTTAAATTGACACATAATTAACCCGCGCGGGGCTGGGGGGGGTAAATTTTACCCCCCTCGCGAATTTTTGCAATATCTCAAAAACCGCGACGCGCAGCTCCGCCAAACTTTCAGTCCCTTTTCTTACATCAATTTGACACGTTCCCCGAAAATTTGAGCGAAATCCGTCGGAAAATTTTTGAGAAATTGACGTTTAAGTGACGTCATGTTCGCCATTTTCGCCTCAAAAACAGCAAAATTTCAAACGCCGCTAACATCTTCATTTTTAAAGTAATCAAGACGTAACAAAAAAGGTTATACGTAATTCTACTTTGTCTATCAAATGGCTATCTCGGGTTTTTGAAAATTTTGGATTTTGGCCCAAATTTTTCCAAAAAACTGACTTTTTTGGAAAAACAATTATAAAATCCAAAATTTTGGGTGTATCAAAAAAATCGGAATATATGTCAGGGAAGTGGTCTATGTGCACCTACATACCAATTTTTAGAAGAATCGGTTCTAAAATGTGGGAGTTATTAAACATTTTATGACGTCACGACACACAAAAAATTGAAAAATGATTTTTCTTGGAAGTTCTAGACCCCGTACGGAAACAAAAATAGCACCATTCGATTCGCCGTTCAAAACTGCATCAGATAGACACCTTTTTAGACCTTAACAACCATTTTCAAAATTTGACCTCACTTGACCTGACCTTGACCTGACCTCGACCTGAAATTCATTCAGAGGTGGTCCATATCACTTATTGAGTGTGCCTATTGAATTCTATGAGTAAAATGGCCCATAAAACATGTGTCCCACATGCCCTTTTCTATATTTTGTTTTTGGTGACCTGACCTGACCTGACCTGACCTTGACCTTGACCTCTGAATGATATTGTATGCAACGAATATTGTCTTGGTAGCCTAAGAATACGTTTTGGGCAATCAGTCTCAGTCCATGACTCCATTCTTCGGCAACTACGGTGCAAGGCCGATACTGTAGGAACTTGCAATTTGTACCCTTGACCTGACCCTGACATTGACCTCAAACTTAAAATTAAGTACATGTTTTTAGTTGTTCGTGATGAGATCTTTCGATTGGCGTTTGAATTTTCCAAATCGGACCATTAGTTCGGGAGATAACAGGGGGGGGGGTAAAATTTACCCCCCCCCCCAGCCCCGCGCGTTCGGCTGGAGACCCCAGCCCCGCGCGGGTTAACGAAGCCGATAGAATTATTGTAGTTTGGGGAAACATTTGAGAAGTACATATATCCAAACACACCGTCCAGTATCCGCCTTTCTGGATCCGTTAATTGGTTTGGAAATTCGAGTCTGTCAATATTTCTTTCTTCTCTGGACGCCAGAACCGACACGGAGAGCCGTTCGTTTCACCTAATCCTGCCTCACAGGGCAATACTTAACGTTGCGCATTGAAGCGAAGGCCAGGACATGACCCATGCATGCCATGGCTGGCAGCGGCCCAAACTTTAACCCCAGATGCCCGGTCACCGCCTAAACAAGTAGCCATGTAGGCGGATTGGCCACCAGCCGAGACGAGCACCTACATTTGGAGGAACTATTGCTTAGTTGCGTATAGTTTTGAAACTAACTTAGGTCTACATGTGCATATTTTTATGCATATTTGTGAAAACTGAAAAGAGTTTATATGAGTCGCATGTCTCCGCGCCTCGAAATTCAAAGAGCCCAGAGTCGAGTGTGGGAAGTGATTTCAAGTTCATGGCCTAGTGAAATTGGGCCCAATGTCCAAGAATGTGTTTATCTTTCTGTGTGGATTATCAACACGAAGTTGATGGTGAGTGTGAGTTTGCATGCTTCTTTTGCCGTCACGTGCATACAACGCACGTCCATACGCCTCCGTCCGTGGCCGGTATTCCCGACCCTGAGATGCCGTCTCTCCTCTCGCGGTTCTCCGCTGAAGGTGCGGCGGCCATTTTGTGGCTGAGCGTCACGAGACGGCGCCCGTGGCACAGCACCCGACCGGCAATGACAGCTCTGACACTATGTGAACGGCCGACACTGTAAAAAAATGTTACAAATTTCTTAGTTAACCGGCCACTTTTCACTAACAAATTGCGAGTACGTACACTTCATTGTTCACTAACAAAATGCGAGTAGACTTCAAGTCTACTCGCAGTTTATTAGTGAAAAGTGGCCGGATAACTAGGAAATTAGTAGACATTTTTTACAGTATAGGGGAGACCGGGGCAAAGCGGCCACCCTAACGCTTTTTATGATGCCGACGCTTTTTTTGATAAAATTAGAAAGATTCTTTATATGCCACTGTGATCCCTATTAAATTGGCTTTTAACCTGCGCCCCACTGGGGTCTGCGTATAACACAATGGCATAACACAGTGGCACTGGGGGGGGGGCTATTCATAGCCCCCCTCCTAACTCCGAAACTACTGGGCCGATCGTCAAAATTCAAACGGCGTCTGATAGCCCCGGGAAAACTGTCGAGCGAAACCTAATTTCATTGACCTCGAGATCACCGATGACTCACAGGTCAGGTCAAAGTAAAAATTTTTGCATTTTGGCTTGTTCACATTTTGGGCTCTGGCCGCCGTCTTACAAGTCAGATCAGGCTCATTTTTGGTTCACACACTCGTGAACAGATGCTCTAGATACCCTGAGGGTACCAAACTTGTATTTTGATTTTCAGGTCAAGGTCAGGTCATCACAGGTTTATATGCCTGTGACGAAAATATTATATCATGCGTCGGTCACGTGACACATGTTTTATGGTCCGTTTAGGCCAAAGATTTCGAATTTGATGTCGTCTGTGTCATTCGAGGTCATTTTGAGTCGAATTTAGCTTAGATCAGGTCACTTTCAGGTAAAAAAAGGTCAAATTTTGAAGTTAGAATTTTTCAACAGAAAAGGTGTCTATTAGATGCAGTTTGAGCTCAGGAACACGGTGGTGCTATTTATATGGCGTACGATGTCAAATACGTGCTGAAAAATTGATTTGAAAAATTAATAGTTGTGAATTTTTTGCAATAATGCGTATAACTTGGCCATTTTTGAAGATATTTAGCTAAAACTTGCTAGAGTTAGTCATAATAACGCGTTCTATCACATATATTCCGGTTTTTTCGAAAAGTCAAAAACTTTTTGAAAAAAAATGTAAAAATGTAAATTTTGAATTTCATTATATAACATTTTCGAAATTTTCAAAATTTCGAAAATCCGAGATAGCAGTTTGATAGCGCAGTCTATTTTAAGTCCTATCATGCAAATAAATTGGATCTAGCTTAAAAACTGAGCCCTTGGGAGCGATTGCCGTGGTTCAATGTTTTGCGTCGAAATCGGCCGAACATGACGTCACTCTGACGTCATTTCCGGCCGACCTATGATAGCTTCGAAGTTCAAATTTTGACACAAGGTGTCAAATTGATGCGGCCGAAGGTACTGAAAGTTTGGCGTCGATACGTCAAGCGGTTTGGAAGTTATTGCAGAAAAACGGGAGGGGCTATAAATAGCCCCCCCAGTGGGGCGCGGGTTAACGTATTTTAACCCGCGCCACTGGGGGGGGGGGCTATTTATAGCCCCCCCTCCCGTTTTTCTGCAATAACTTCCAAACACCTTGACGGATCGACACCAAACTTTCAGTACCTTCGGCTGCATCAATTTGACACTTGTGTCAAAATTTGAACTTCGTAGCTACCATAGGTCGGCCGGAAATGACGTCAGAGTGACGTCATGTTCGTCCGATTTCGGCGCAAAACATTGAACCACAGCAATCGCTCCCAAGAGCTCAGTTTTAAGCTAGATCCAATTTCTTTGCATGAAAGGACTCAGAATTGACCGCGCTATCAAACTGCTATCTCGGATTTGCAAAATTTTGAAAATTTCGAAAATGTTATAATAATATTCAAAATTTATATTTTTATTTTTTTTCAAAAAGTTTTTGACTTTACGAAAAAACCGGAATATATGTGACAGAACGCATGATTATGACTAACTCTAGCAAGTTTTAGCTAAATATCTTCAAAAATGGCCAAGTTATACGCATTTTGCAAAAAATTCACAATTATTAATTTTCAAATCAATTTTTCAGTACGTATTTGACATCGTACACCAATATAAATGGCACCATCGTGTTCCTGAGCTCAAACTGCATCCAATAGACACCTTTTTTGTTAAAAAATTTTAACTTCAAAATTTGACCTTTTTGACCTGAAAGTGACCTGACCTCAGCTAAATTCGACTCAAAATGACCTCGAATGACACAGACGACATCAAATTCGAAATCTATGGCCTAAATGGACCATAAAACATGTGTCACGTGACCGACGTATGATATAATATTTTCGTGACCTGTGATGACCTGACCCTGACCTGAAAATCAAAGTACAAGTTTGGTACCCTCAAGGTATCTAGAGCATCTGCTCACGAGTGTGCAAACCAAAAATGAGCCTGATCTGACTTGTACGACGGCGGCCAGAGCCCAAAATGTGAACAAGCCAAAGTGCTAATAATTTTTACTTTGGCCTGACCTGTGACGTCATCGGTGACCTCGAGGTCAATGAAATTAAGTTTCGCTCGACAGTTTTTCCGGGGCTATCAGACGCGTTTGAATTTTGACGATCGGCCCAGTAGTTTCGGAGTTAGGAGGGGGGGCTATGAATAGCCCCCCCCCCAGTAGGGCGTGTTATACACAGACCCCAGTGGGGCGCGGGTTAACTTCGTTTTATTTCTAAAGGCCTTCACATATAGGAAATATTGGCACACCTTAAACCTATGCATATTGGTTACTTTGCCCTAGACCCCGGGGCAAAGCGGCCACCGGCGATTTTCTTCTCCCCCATAACTAGTTACCTCATGTAGGAATGAAGTTATTGATGGTAAAAAGGTTTAAAAAAGGACGGACGTTTATTTTGCCATCATTCACTTGTAGGTAAACAATGCAAGGACATTCATGGAAAACATTGAATTGCATTATTTGGGTAACATATGTGACCGAAAAGTGGCCGAGATGAGCGCATGACGATACATTTCAATATCAAAAACGTTTTTTGTCCAAATGGAAGCAATTTATGGAATTAGGGGCTGTTCACATGTTCACTCCGCCCAGACCACTTTGCCCCGCTCCTACCATCCGAGACAAAACATCTTCCAGCTATGAGGGAAAACACATTAAAAGTGGCAGAGGAAATGTGCGATAACCACTCATTGCAGGAATGAGAACACTTAAATAAACTTCCAAACGGTTATGGCATCAAATAACGTTTAAGAGGCGTAAGCATATTAAGATAAAAAGAGCAACCTGGGAAAATACACCTTTCGTCTGTCACGGAAAATGGCAACGCGTCGGAAGCTCCAGTCTGGCTCATTCGAACGACCGCAAAGAGGAGCATAATTGGCAACCATAAACTGGAGCTGACGCCAGTTGTGCTGGGCTTAAGCGAAGGGTGACCACTTTGCCCCGGGCGGCCGCTTTGCCCCGGTCTCCCCTACGCCTTCCCTAAAACTGACGGTAATCGATCCAGTCATCAAGTTTTCACTGTTTTAAGAGGCCTCGCCCTTTTGCGCCGTTTACCTACGAAGTTCAGTTGTTGTTTTTTTAGGAGAGGGACTGTATTTTTATCGGAAAAAAGTTTGTTTAAGATAAAATCGGCGGTGGTTTCAGACGAAGGGTTGGTTTTATAGGTGAAGAAATAAGGGAAGGGACGATGATTTTAGAGGAAAGGATAGTGGTTTTGGAGGTGTGCGGCCGATACAGAGGGGAAAGGGCTGTGATGACGGAGTTTGGTAGGGGCGATGGTGACGGAATTTGGTAGGGGTGGCGGCGACTGAATGGTGAGGACGGCGGTGGCGGAAGGGGTAACACGAGAGGGTAACACGGGCGGTGGTGGAGGGGGTAACACGGGCGGTGGTGGAGGGGGTAACACGGGCGGTGGTGGAGGGCGTTCCCCTCCGTCACCACAGCGGTGGTAACGGAAGGGGACCACGGTGGAGCAGAGGTGCCGCGGCGGTGACGGAGGAGAGGAGCCGTGCCCGTGACAGATGGGCCCTGGTGCGGAGGTAGTGACGGCGCCGACCCGGTCCTGCACTCACCCTCTGAGCCGGGATAGCACGGTAGCCGGTCCAGATCAGGGATCAGCAGCCGTGTCCAGCGCAGCTCTGACACGGCACGGGTCGTGTTCGGCACCCCTGCTACCACAGACATCCGACAGCATCGCCAGAAATGATGAACGAGGAAATCACAGAACATGATCAACATGACAGCCTCTGCTTAACACAGAGGCGCAGGCTTTATCGTCGTTGTGTTTTGGGAAGGCCATGAGCGAGTGCTTTTCACCGGAAATTGACATTCGCTCCTTCTTTTGTCAACTGTCCACACCACAAATGTAAAGCCGTGTTGAAAAATATTAATATTCGCTAGGATTTCGCAGTGGCGGATCCAAGGGGGGGGGGTCACATGGGTCATGGCCCCCCCCCCTTGAGGCCCGGGGGCCCAAAGACTTGCCAGGGGCACCACCGGCCTATCAGGGGTATCACAGTCCTGACAGGGGCACCACAGGACCGCCAGGGGCATCACAGGCCTAGCAGGGACACCACGGGCCTGGTGCCCCTGACAAGCCTGAGGCGCCCCTGCAAGGCCGGTGGTGCCCCTGGCAGGTCTGTGGTGTCCATGGCAGGCCTGTGGTGCCCTTCCTAGGCCTCTGGTGCCCCTGACAGGCTTGTAATGCCCCTGGAAGGACTGTGGTGCCCTGGGCCCTGACAAGCCTGAGGTGCCCCTGACAGGCCAGTGGTGCCCTTGCTCGGCCTGTGGTGCCCCTGGCAGGCCTCTGGTGCCCCTGACAGGCTTGCGGTGCCCTTGGAAGGACTGTGGTGTCCCTGGGCCCTGACAAGCCTTAGGTGCCCCTGACAGGCCCGTGGTGCCCTTGTTAGGCCTGTGGTGCCCCTGGCAGGCCTCTGGTGCTCTTGCTAGGCCGCTGGTACCCCTGCGCCCGGAGAGGACTGGTGCCCCTGAAAAGTCTGAAGTGCCCCTCGGCAGGCCCGTGGTGCCCCTGACAGGCCCAAGGTGCCCCTGCGAAGCCGGTGGTGCCCCTGGCAGACCTCTGGTGCCCCTGGCAGGTCTGTGGTGCCCCTGCTAGGTCGCTGGTGCCCCTCACAGACCTGTGGTGCCCCTGGGCCTTGACAAGCCTGAGATGCCTGGCTATGACAGGCTCGTGGTGCCTCTGATAGACCAGTGGTGCCCTTGCTAGGCCTGTAGTGCCCCTGGCAGGCCTCTGGTGCCCCTGCTACCCCTGCGCCCGGAGAGGACTATGGTGCCCCTGAAAAGCCTGAAGTGCCTCTCGACAGGCCCGTGGTGCCCCTGGGCCCTGACAGGCCCAAGTTACCCCTGCGAGATCGGTGGTGCTCCTGGCAGGCCTCTGGTGCCCCTGGCAGGTCTGTGGTGCCCCTGGCAGGCCTGTGTTGACTGGTGCCCCTGCTAGGCCGCTGGTGCCCCTTACAGGCCTGCGGTGCCCCTGGAAGGACTGTGGTGCCCCTGCCCCTAGGGGTGCTCATGGGCCCAACAGGCCCGTTGTGCCCCTGACAGGCCTGTCGTGTATACTTGCTAGACCTGTGGTGCCCCTGCTTCCTGGCAGGCCTGTGGTGCCCCTGGCGGGCCTGTGGCGCCCCTACAAGGCCGTAGTTGCCCGTGACAGGTTTGTGGTGTCCCTGGAAGGACTTTGGTGCTCCTGACAAGCCTGAAGTGTCAAGGACAGACCCTTTAGACGCCAGGGTCAAGTTCGTCGGACTGACAACGATTTGCTTACCTGATAACGTTCCTGGTAAGTACTCACTACTCAGCGTCCACAACATATACACATAGCACATTCATATATACTTGCTTACAATTGGTAAATGTGGTTGTGGCTAAGAGTTAAGATGGGAGAGTGGGGAAAGATGCCCAGGGTTTTGCTATGTCATATATTATTCGAAAATGACGATCGGAAAGCAAAAACTTGGAGTTTCAACGGAAGCCGACATCATTTTTCTCCAAAAATATCACACTTTCGTGCCTAAAATATGATAGCTTTTTTGCTATTAAGCATTTTCCTGAAGAAGTGAAAGGGGCATCTTACCCCACAGGGTGGGAAAGACGCCCCCTGGGGTTGGGGAAGATGCCCCCTGCACTATAAGTGACATAAATGGGCACGTGAATCCCCTGAACGAATCAGTAGTCCCTTCGAGCCTGCAGTAGACACCAAACGTCATCGTAAGGGCCCTCAAAAGTAGTCGTAAGGGGCTTCAGAGGTCATCGTTAGGGCCATCATAGTCCAGCGCGGCCAAACAAGCCTCCGTGGTGGCGTTCGGAGACCACTGTGGGGCCCTTATAGGTCTTCATGATGCTTGAGGGCCCTCGAACCCATCGTGGGGACCTCAGATGCCAGCGCGGCCCGTGGAGCCAGCGTGGGAGCCCTCAAAGGATGTCGTGAGGGGCCCTGGAGCCAATAATGGGGCCCACAGAGGCCGTCGTAAGGGCTCTCAGAGTCAGATGCCGCCCAAAAAGTCGCTGTGTGGGCCGGGAGACCGGCATGGGAAGCACCCGACCGTACTGGACTCTCAATAGTCCCAGGTCGGCTTTTGTCTCTCATCACAAGTATGTAATAAATGATTGACGGGCTGCTTGAAGGACAGCCTACGGATTTAGGGGGCGTCTTTCCCCATCAGGACAGGGGGCATCTTACCCCAAGGTACCGAAGTAACATTAAATTAGTGCAATTTGTTAGTCATAAAACTACACCCTGAAACAAACTGTTTGGGACACAGTACACGCATATTAATGTATCACGACTATAGCAAGGGACGCCAAAATTATCTACCCTCTTTGATATTTACAATGTTTTGACACTAAAATATTTTTTGAAAGCAGCAAATAAAAAACATACAATCACCAGCCAGCCGTTGCCCAACTGAGCTTCGCAAATTGTTGTGCAGTTAACAAGGCTGGCTTCCGCTTTACGCTAAGAACATTAATTTCCAGGTTCGATTTTTTGTTTCGCCGCTAGAGGGGGTGGGGCGTCTTTCCCACCCTGGGCATCTTACCCCACTCTCCCCTACTGACTGAAAATAAAAAATAAAAAGAAAAAAACTGAAAATGGGGGCCCCACCAAAATGAAGTGGACGAAATCCGTTGAGTTTTTAATTTTGGGTATAGGTAGGGGTACCACTTCGATTCATGACCCTCCCCTTGGAGTTTTCCTAGATCCGCCCCTGGGATTTCGAAATCTCGCTATTCAAAACTCATTACGCAATACGCATGTCATTCTCTACCCTACATACATGCTGTAAGCCTCGGCCAGTTCATCGTCCAACGTTTGTGGTTTCTATCAGGATTACTATGCTAAATTTCCAAGAAGCAGTGGTGCATCCAGGGGGTGGGGGCATTTGGGGCAAAAGTCCCTTCGGTGCCCAAAATCGACGAAAATTAACAGTTTTCGAGAACAAAAAGAAAACTTGATAACTTTAATTAGGAAACAATTGTTTCAAACTGCACAGCAGTGCGTAAACAAGCAAAATAGGACGAGCTTTTGGAATTTAAAAAAAACTGTTTTGGGCATATTCCCCCGCAGCATCCAAGCCCGCCAAAACTCTCTGGACCCGCCAGTGCCAAGCAGTTTCCAAAGTTCCCTTACCAATAATTCAAGGTACGTCTTTTCGACTACTAGTCGTTTATTGTTTTCGTTTCGAATTTTCGTTCGAATTTCGATTTTTTCGAAGGAAACTGTTTCTTGCCAACGGCCTCGATGCGAAAGTCGAAAATTCGAAACGAAAATAATAAACAACTAGTTGCCGAAAAACGTACAATGAATTACAATGTCTATGTAGTCACAAAAGCTTGAAATCATACATTCCCTAATCAGGTTGTTATTTTCCTGTTGAATATTGCAATTCTAACTAACCTATGACGTTTCTTATTCATAATTCACTTATCACCCAAGGTGCATGTTAAAACTCAAATGTTCTGCCAATAAAAATACTTGAGGGCAGAGGAGAACTGAAAAGCAAAATGGCAATCGGTCGTAAAACTTTGCGGTTTACACATCCCGGCCATGTGGCGGTAAAACGAATTTTAGTCTTAAATGTTTCCCCGAGTGCCAAAATTTGGTTTGAGCCATGGACATTCCCCTATGCCTACACTTTCTACGAGCACACGTCCAGGGCGCACTAATGTGTGTTCGCTTATTTGTGGCCCAAATATGTAAGCCCAAAACCTTTCTAAATATGCAGACATTAAATAGGAATCACAATTCACAACTGTAAGTAAATGTTTGATACCAAATTCTGAGCAGCACCAGCACACAATCAGGTAAGGTGTATACAATCGTAGAAGGAGTTCTTGCGTAGAACAGCGAAAATGCATATACTCTGTTGGATATGCAACGAAAAACTGGCGTGCCCCATTCCGCAAAAAAAAATCATGCACCCAGAAATAAACTATAAACTACTGTAGGTGTACCTATACTGACATAGAGAAGACTATGACCCAGAGAATCCCAAGCTCGAACTTTGTGGACCAGCTACAAACGCTTATCGATCGTCTGACATCTCATTCCTTCCGTTAAACTCGGTTCGACCTCTGCTCGTATTTCAAGCGCAGACTTTTATAGCGCACAGAGACTCCACACTCACGATTACATTGAGGTAGTATGAATGGGCTGACCAGCGCATTACTGCCACTACTATCAGACTATAACTGTCGGCGGTCTGTCGGGTGCTGGGGTTGCAGAGCGCCGACACGGCGCCGCCCTGCGGTATCCGAGTCAGACCCGGCCCGCCGCCGCGCACTCAGGAAATGCTCCAGTACCGCGGCGTGGCCCCGTCAGTAATGGGGTTCGCTGCAGGATCGCTGCCTGCCGGCGGTCGCAGCCGCCAGTTACGCATTCTCCGAACGCACCGGCCGCCGCCGCCGCCGCCGTCTTTGTCCCCGGCGTCGGTAAGACCCCCGCGTGACCCGCCGACCGGTGCGTGACACCGGTCACAGACCGAAATTACAGAGGCGGCGTAGCCGGTCGGCGCCGGCGGCCGACGGTTTCCAGACGGAACCAGCACGGCAGTTCTGAGCAGTTTGGAAGTGGCTGGGATTGCCGTCTGCGGTCACCGGCTCAGGAGGAGGGCGATCCCGGCCGTCCGCGGCTCCCGGGAGCAGGGAGGTGGCACTGGCGGCCGCTCATAGCACCATTCTCGGGAAGGTCGTCTGGAGTCTGCATTGTCACGACGCAGAGTCCAGGGAACGTGACGCGCGCTTTGGGGAGAGAGAAGTAGAAGTAAAGCCATAACTTGCATAAGCATAATTCAATGTGTCATTGCGGGAACAAGCAATCGATGTGAAATGACGGAACCGGGACAATGAATCTGTACTAGGTCCGACGTACTCAAACTGTTGTTTAACCTTGCACTTTGTTCCCGGGGAGGGAGTCGAGGGGGTCGAGCGGATCCCCCTCCTTGCCTTTAAAACTCGCGCAAAAAGCAGTCGATCACGACGAAAATGTCAGTATCCCAGAGTTAATCAATGTTTTACCTAGCCTTAAAATTCAATGACCCTCAACCAAGTGACCTTTGACCAATGACTTGTCTCGAGGCTATGTCAGGCCGGAATCGCGATTCAGCGTAGGTCAACAAACCTCATCCGTTCGTGCTCATTCTGTTTGTGATTTTAAACGTTCCAACATGTGACTGCTGTTTGTCCCATGCATTGTGGTGGATGTTAAGGTCACGGTTATTTCAGGTGAAGGTAATTGAAATTAACTGCTCTTAGCAGGCACGTACCCAGGATTTCGGCCAGGAGGGGGCCACCTGCTTTCGAAGGGGCCCCCCACAGTGTATAGGGCCCCCCAGGTTCCCGGGGCCCCCGGGAGTCATGAAGAACCTTTTGATGGGGGGGGGGGGGGGGGCATAGTGGGTCCGGTCTCTCCTGCAGACGTAGGTGAGAAAACGCCACTGTGGGGAAAACGCAATTCAGTTCTTTACAACCTAATGTAGCATTTGGCTGTGATTTCTCGCGTTCAACTTCATCAAAGTCAATTAAAACGGTCTCTGTAACGGTCTAAGCCTTGAGAAAATGTGGAAAATTGGAAAGTAAAAATATTTTTGCTTGAGGAGTGTGCATGAAACGCACGGCATTTTATGAGCGAGCGCCTCAATTACTGAACATCCTCCAATTCCGGATATGTAGGTATATAATATAATAGTGGGGAGTAAATGTCTCGTTATCGGAATTCCACTATCTGGCAACTAGCCCTATGTAAACGCGGCTATTATATGTTTCACTAGGAAACGAGCGCAATTGTACTTTTAGCCAGAAAATAAATGCTTGGGTAATTCTGGGAGACTCTGTATTAATTGGAGGAATAGGACTTACGAGGAAATGCGATTGCAAATCGACCCACATCCCTGTGTTAGCCAATGACGCCTTTGGGGCCAAGGTTGGGGGGTATTCAGTTTAGCCTTTTTGTTTTTTCTGTGATATCTCCGGCACCGTGAAAGATATTGGCTCTATGAGACTGTAAAGTCATATTTAAACCCAGGTATATTAATGATAATAAATCGTTTAGCGGACTGACTCTGGGTGTAAAGAAGCTATTTTTCCCTGTACTTCGACCTTTATTGACAGGTCTTCAAAGGGGCAATGCGATTCAAAAAAACAAACAATAATCATGCTATACTGCCATCCACGAAATTCTCAAAATGATCGATGCTAAAACACGTGACACAACTTACAGACAGTTCGTACTCCAGTAGGTCTACTTTTTCAAAACACTATCCCATATAGGGCTAAGCGAGAACTTTCCGACACCCTGATTCAGTGATGGGTTGCATAATCGAGTCTCGATGGCCTCCCTTACGACACGGCGGGACCATGCTGGCTCGACCGCCAGCGTGCTAGCCTGACCTGGGTCAAATGGTTGGCGACACTGGAGCCAGTGTTCAGCTAAAGGGGATGTGTCTGACCTCCCATGCTTTATGGCTGCTACGTGTTCTTTAAGTCGCATGCTTTTAGGACGCCCGACGGGCTGCGACGGAGCAGCAGAGACAGGAGCTGACCGATGGCGATAACCGAGCCCAACCGACCGCTGGGCGACCCGACCGGACAGATCCGGCCGTACCGGACGACCAGACAACCGAACGACCCCGTAGTACGTACATTAGCATCCCCTACGTCAAAGGAACCAGCGAAAGAATTGCTAGGATTTTAGCGCCCCACCAGATTCGGTTAGGATATAGCTCGAAGCCAACACTCAGGGACAAACTAGTTAAAGCCAAGGACGTACCACCAAAGGATTTGCAAAAAGGTGTCATTTACAAGACTACTTGTGATTGTGGTGCCACGTATGTTGGCGAGACCGGGCGTCCTAAAAGCATGCGACTTAAAGAACACGTAGCAGCCATAAAGCATGGGAGGTCAGACACATCCCCTTTAGCTGAACACTGGCTCCAGTGTCGCCAACCATTTGACCCAGGTCAGGCTAGCACGCTGGCGGTCGAGCCAACATGGTCCCGCCGTGTCGTAAGGGAGGCCATCGAGATTCGATTATGCAACCCATCACTGAATCAGGGTGTCGGAAAGTTCTCGCTTAGCCCTATATGGGATAGTGTTTTGAAAAAGTAGACCTACTGGAGTACGAACTGTCTGTAAGTTGTGTCACGTGTTTTAGCATCGATCATTTTGAGAATTTCGTGGATGGCAGTAGGTATAGCATGATTATTGTTTGTTTTTGAATCGCATTGCCCCTTTGAAGACCTGTCAATAAAGGTCGAAGTACAGGGAAAAATAGCTTCTTTACACCCAGAGTCAGTCCGCTAAACGATTTATTATCAGATATTGGCTCCTTCAGATGAGTGCCTACTCCAGTCACTACTTATATCCAGTAGCCAGTAGCCACTCAGATGATTTGGTATCAATCAGGTGATAAGCGTACTTTCAGACGACCAGGGGCCCCCAGGCGACCAGGTCCTCCAGATGACTAGGGGCCCCACTGCCCCAGGCGACCAGGGCCCTCCAGGCGACCAAGGGCCAATGCGATCAGGTCCCCAAAGCGATCAGGGGCCCCCAGGCGACCAGGGGGCCCCCATGCGACCAGGGGCCCCATGCGACCAGGCCCCCGGCTACCAGGGGCCCCCAGGCGACCAGGGGCCCTCTAGTTGACCAGCGGCCCTCAGGCGATCAGGGGCCCCCCAGGCGACCAGGGGATCCCAGGCTACCAGGGGCCCAAGGCGACCAGGGTCCCCCAGGCGACTAGGGGCGACCGGGGGCCCCAGGAAACCAGGGCCCCATGCGACCAGGCCCCCCCGGCTACCAGGGGCCCCCTGGGCGACTAGGTACCCCCAGGCGATCAGGGGCCTCAATATCATGCAACCAGAGGCCCCCCATGCGACTAGGGCCTCCTAGGCCGACTAGGGGCCACAGACTATCAGGGGCCCATACGACGAGGCCCCCGGCTATCAGGGCCCCCTAGGCAACTAGGGGCCCCCAGTCGATCAGGGGCCTCATGCGACCAGAGGCCCCCATGCGACCAGGGCTCCCTAGGCGACTAGGGGCCACAGGCTATCAGGGGCCCCCATGAGACCAGGCCCCCGGCTACCAGAGGCCCCCTAGGCGACCAGGGGCCCAGGAAACTGGGGCCCTTGGATGACTGCAGGGGCCCCTCGGGTACCCAGGGCACATAAATGAAACTTTAATATCAATTTTTCTTCCGAGTAAAAGACGTTTTATCCAGTGTTTAAAAAATATCCTGGGGCCTGAGGGGCCCCCTGAGCGCCTTCGGCGCTCAGGGGGGGGCCTTAGCCCCCGTGGCCCCCCCCTTGGGTACGTCACTGGCTCTTAGTCACTTTTTCAGTCATTAACCCGGCAGGCGGTGGGCCTACCAGCCACCGCGGTGGGGGGGGGGGGGGCATTTTTTTGCCCCCCCCCCGTATCTCCGAAACTACTGGACGGATCCGGAAAATTCAAACGGCGTTCGATAGCCCTGTCAAATTTGTCGAAGGGAACCAAATTTCATTGACCTCGGGGTCACCGATGACGTCACAGGTCAGGTCAAAGATAAAATGTTTCACCGTTCACGGGCTTCTAGGGAAAGCGCTATAACACCGAGTAAAACGCATTTTGTCGAAAATCAGCGATAAGGCGTCAGTTGTCTAGTACATATGTTGCTATTAGAGGTCACTGGTCATACCAGGTCAGGTCACAGGTCAGGTCACCAAAGGTCACCAAGGGTCACCACATGAGCCCAACTTTACTAAGGTTATGCGATGCATGTTTTATGGCCAGTTTTTCATTTCCAACTCAATGGTGTTGGTTATAAGACCATCAGGTACGGTTTAGGTCACTTTCTGGTGGAGGTCAGGTCAAGGCCAGGTAAAAAAGGTCAAATTTCAAAGTTGATATTTTTGCATAAAATGGGTATCGATTCCATGCAGCTCGTCACGGGGAGTCTAATGGTGGTCTTTGTTTTGTGCTACGAGGTCTAGAATTGCTAAAAATTGAGTTTAAAAATTTGACGTCATCAATTTTGAACAGTTTTTTCGCTATAACTTGGCCAAAAAAGAGGTATCGATCTCAAATTTGGTATGTAGATAGAAGGCGGTAGGGACTATCACAAATATTCCGGTTTTTTTCGAAATTCAAAAAACTTTTTGGATTTTTTGGCTATTATATTCAAAAAATATATTTTTTGATTTTTGGGGGTCAAAATCCAAAAAATTCGAAAAACCGAAATAGCAGTTTTGTAGCCCTTTTGATTTCACACCTTTTATGTCTGAAACATTTTTCTGTATCTCTAAAGCTGTAGGCCTGACAGCTCTTCCCGCGAAACCTTGTTTTTGGGTCGAAACTGGCAAAAATGACGTCACTCTGACGTCATTAGCGGCCAACCTATCATAGCCTTTGGAAAAAATTTTGGCCACCATGTGCGCTAGCTGCTCCCGGGAGGGTACTGAAAGTTTGGTGACGATCGGCGCAGCGGTTCTCGAGATATATTGAAAAAACTAAAGGGGGGGGGGCAAAAAAAGGCCCCCCCGACCGCCTGGAAGGTTAACCCGCGCCCCGTTGGGGTCTGCCGAGCAACGCGCCCTGCTGGGGGGGGGGGGGCAATTTGGCCCCCCTAAGATCTCAAGAACCACGCAATATAGCGACAAGCGGCACACGGTGTTGGATAGCCCCAACAGAGAACTATCTTGTGACCCAATTTCATTGACCTAGGTCAAACCGATGACGGCACAGGTCAGGTCAAAGGTCAAATTTTCACCGTTTACAGGCATTTAAAGAAATGCGTTGTAAAATCGAGTAAAGTGCATTTCATTGAAAATCATTTATTAGGAAATGTTCGTCAAACACATATTTTGCTATTTGAGGTCACTGGTACCAGGTCAGGTCACAGAGGTCAGGTCACTGAGGGTCACATTATGAAAATATCATGTGATGCATGTTTTATGGTCCATTTTATGTCAAATACGATTATGTGGGTCAAGCAGCCTTTGGGGTCAGTTAAGATTATGTTCTGGTGAAGGTCAGGTCAAGGTCAGGTCAAGGTCAGGTCAAGGTCAGGTCAAGGTCAGGTCAAGGTCAGGTCAAGGTCAGGTCAAGGTCGGGTCAAATTAGGTCAAATTTTAAAGTTGATATTTTTGCATAAAATGGGTATCGATTCGATGCAGCTCGTCACGGGGAGTTCAATGGTGGTCTTTGTTTTGCGCTACGTGGTCTAGAATTGCTAAAAATTGAGTTAAAAAATTTGACCTCATCAATTTTGAACAGTTTTTTTTCGCTTTAACTTGGCTAAAAAAGGAGGTATCGATCTGAAATTTGATATGTATATAGAAGAGCGTAGGAACTATCACATATATTCCGTTTTTCGAAATTCGGATTTTTTTTTGCGTTTTTTCTTTTAAAAAAAATCATTTTTTTACCGTAGGTGGCCAGAATCAAAAATTACACACACAATGCGAAACTAATGCATGATAATTGATAAGCGTTGTCACCTTTCGCTGTCCTTTACACACGCAAACAAGCATAAGTGTCACAAGAAACACCTCCCCTCCCCCCCACACACACACCCCTGGCGAAGGATAGGTAGATCGTCGGTCTGACCCCAACCGTTCGTGTCTTTATTACGGAGCGAGCGAAGCGAGCGTAGTCTTTCCTTAGATTAACGGAAATTTCTGAGTATGAGCGGCCGGCCGGCCGGCCGTGGTCACGCTTTTGCGAGGCTTATATCTCAGCAACCACTTGACCGATTTACATGCGGTAAATTTTGTAGGGTAGCTTCATTCCTTCTACCAAGTATTGGACTATTCCCGATGCATGTGGGTGACCCCTTATGCACGTGCCACGTGCAAAACGAAGAGGTGTCAGTTTTGTAATTGTTGCAATATCTCGGTAACTACTTGGCCGATTGCGCTGAAAGTTGGCATGTAGGTAGGCACCCACTAGGCACTGCATATCCATGTGCCAGAGTTGGGGTGCTGTTGCACGTGCGCACGTGCAGGGGTCGTTTCCAGATCTCGAGAACGGCTTGACCGATTGCGCTCAAATTTGGTACACAGTTAGGGATCGGTTAGTAGGGTGCCGTGCACAAGTCAGTTGGGACCCATTTTGCACGTGCGCACGTGCAGGGTGCCGCTTCCAGATCTCGAGAACGGCTGGGCCGATTGTGCCCAAATTTGGCACATCGCTAGAGACCGGTTAGATAGGGTGCCGTGCACAAGTCAGTTGGAGGTACCCCCTCGCAATTTCGCACGTGCAAGGCCCACCCTCTCGCTCGCTCCGTTAGTCGCCCCAAAAGGTGTTATACTGGTCAAGCTAGGAGTTTGCGGAAAAACGAACATGCCCCTACATATGTCCCTATGTGAGCGCCCTCCATCAGTTCCCTGGGTGGGGGTGACCCGTCAGGCGTCAGCCCCGTAGGTAGGTATATACAAGGGTTGAGTGAGAATGAGTGAGACAGTGAGTGAGAATTTCTGAAGATGGATGAGACGAAAAATTAAAAGAAAAAATCCAATGGGTAGAAGCTCCAACCCGTAATCCGCAGAGGCCGGAGCAGCACTAGGTAGCGCAGAAGCCACCCGGGCACTGCAGGTGGAGCGATCGCCGCGCCACCTACAAGGTGCCTGAACCAGGGCGACATCTACGCACTGCGTCACAAGTCGCCGATACTTGGACGGAGCCTTGGCTTCAGAATTCAGGCATGGAGCCCGAGCGTGGGAAGTGGGAGCGTGGGAAGGGAAAAGGTGGTACGTGGATTGCTTTAACCCTCGCCGGACCTATTGGTTTTCTACATACGCGCCGGCCGAGGGGGAGGGAGGTCGCTTTCAGCTAGAGCCTCGCGGAAAGAACGAGCGTATGCAGTATGCATGGTTACGAGACGCAGCTACCGGTACCCAATTTTAAGGTCTCAGGTCAACCAGTGACCTCTGAGGTCAGGTAAGGTGGACCAAGGTACGGGTTCGGTTTTTGATAAACAGCTTCGCAAAAAATGGCAGCAGAGCCGCGATTTTGGCATAATCGTATTCGCCTCGCTCAGGCGCCATGTGAAAGCTGCTCTGGCACTGAGGGCATTGCGAAGTTGTGACATCTGAGAACCACGCAGAGGTTCACTTATGACGCCATAGGTCAGCGACCTGACCTGACCTAAAAATGCGCTCGGTGTCACAAGATCCGGCTTGAATCTAAGGTCAGGTATGCCAAGTTTCAGCTCTATATCACCGGCGTGTTCGGAGCTATCGCGAAAAAACCTATGGGGGGGGGGCGGCAACCCCCCCCCTCGGCCCGCGAGGTTCAAGAGGAAAGCGACCACTGGATGAACATAAACACCGATTTCCAGAAGCATGAGTTTGTTTTCATCAGACCTCGATTGCCTATGCATAATTACTTCGTTTAAAAGCACACAAATCTAAGTAATCTAGGGAGGTGATGCACCCCCAGCCAGCAATTCGCTTGGGCTGAACTGTGGCAAACGTCGGGCAGCTTGGGCTTAGCTTGGGTTTGCCCACTTTGATCAAAACCAATGTATTTTTTACTAGGGCTGAGCTGGGGCATGCCGCAGCTATGCCCACGTGCGGATAGCAGTAGCTCAGCCCGACATCTGCCCGCGCATCCAAAACAGGCTTAACTTGGGCGGAGCGCGGGCTGATCAAGCTGGCTGTGTCCTTCGGCTAACTGGAGTAAAGCCGGAGCTTAGCCATACTTGTTCGGCTGTTCGCGCATGCGCAGTTCTGCGCCAATCATGTGCAGCGTTTGTGACAGTCTGCGCGCTGTGCGACGAAACGACACACCGGTACTGAGGCATTTGGTGGTTGATGTTTGGGCGCGTGTGACAGCGCGAAGAAGGGATAGTGCTCACTGCTCTTATCAAGTGGACTGGCATGGAGTTTTACGGTAGGTAAGTGTATTGAATGGTGCGCTTGATCGTATGTAAACGTCATGATTTTGACTGAGTTTCACGCCATCAAACATGAAGCTGAATAGCTG
The DNA here is from genome assembly GCF_019059575.1 of Amphibalanus amphitrite. Classification (NCBI taxonomy): domain Eukaryota; kingdom Metazoa; phylum Arthropoda; class Thecostraca; order Balanomorpha; family Balanidae; genus Amphibalanus; species Amphibalanus amphitrite. The sequence goes on along the minus strand of NW_024882749.1, from coordinate 124,788 downwards.
TTCAGCCTGACGACTTATACCCTCGCTCAGAAAAGTCGCACTCCGTGCCTTTATATCTTTGTGAAATACCAGCACTTCTGAACCAGGAAAATGAAATACAAAACACAAATATTTATCTACTTATCACCGAGCACGCTCATTCTCTGTCCGCGTTGAAAATCGAATGAACATTTTATACGGATCAATGAGAAGTGCTTTTACAGTATTAATGCAACAATAAGTTATTCTTAAAGCAAATATGCAATGTAAATTAAACCAATAAATCTCTTTTTCAGGTACGTACCATTAGAGCAAATGGTTCCAAAAAATGGAATAGTTATACAAACCAGGACCGGGTGGACGCCGCAGTCGCCCTCGCCAATTGGTTTAGCGGAAACTGCCTGCTTATAATTAAGTAGGTATACCTACATATACGGAAACTGCGCCGAAAGCTGACCGACCATCTACTGCAGATGTGTGTATTTGTGTGTGTGTGTGGAGGAGCCAGACGCCTCCAAAGCTCTCATTCACCAAAGTGAAGTTCCTTTTAAACGATTGTTTGCTTATTGCTTTATGTCTTATGAGCGATTACTTGCTGTCCTTACTTAATGCTTTCGGTTGGGTGTTCAACTAAGTATTATGAAGGGGGAGGGAGGCTAGCGGGCCTCGTGATTGTTTTATAGTTTTGATGGCGCTTTTTCATGACTCATGCCATATTATTGCTGCAGTTTGCAGTCCACTGTTTCATGTATTTGTGTTTCATTTGACGTGTCTGTAGTCGTTTGAAATATACATTCAATCAAAGTCAACCACTACTTTCCTTTCGCAATGCTCGATGACCGGTTAACAGAGCATATGAGTGACTGTAACAATTTTGAATATGCATTGTAACCGCACAACCTGCTGAAAGTGCATTGGCTGCTCCTTGCTACTTGATCCAGTGTGAAGCAAAAGCAAGATGAAGTCAAGTCGAGACTTGAGAAAACAGGAGCCGTCACTCGAGCTGAACCCGAGCAAAGCCACAGCAGTTTGCAATGTATAAACCCCATTCACTTCTATGGCTTAAGTCGGGATAGACAGGGCACACAGAGTGGGCTTGCCGGAATTCAGCCCGCTCGGGCCCAGAGTAATCTCCATTATATAAATGGATTCACTGCTCGGGCTTAAATCGGGCTAACGCCAATCATCGCTCAACTAGGGCTAAACTACGGCTGTCCGGAGCTCGCAGAGCGGGCATACCTCCGGCAGAGCATGGGCTTTAGTCGGCGTTTTTGTGTCATACGCCGACTTTAGCCCAAGCCCTAGCCGACTTTAGCCCGACTTAAAATCTCGGGCAATCCGCACTTGAGCCTGCTTGGGCCCGGAGCAAAATTGCTGGCTGGGGGCGTGTTCAGGTTCTTTGCAGGTGAATGCATCTATCCCCTTCCACCTCAGGACCAACACGTCCTCATTCTTGAGCGCACTCGTTTGGTCCCCGCTGACGGAAACTCACACAAGCTAACCAGTGAGGGGGGGGGGAGGGGTCCAACATGGGTGTGGTGACCGCTCCATCAGCCAGGTTCCAACTTCCAATCTACAGGCGGATAACGGGTTTTCACAGCCCTGCACTTTCAACGAATCCGGCTGCATGGAATAGCTTACTTTGCAGCCAGTGTCAAGTCGTGGCCCTGCGCCCAATTGTGCGCGCGGACAGCATAAAGCCCGCCTCGTTATCGGCTGAGGACAGCACGAGTCTCGGGTGGCGGCCCCGGACCGTGAAGGACCGCCGGCTCACATCCGTGGCCGGGCGGCAGCGCGGCCGGCCGGCCGAGACGGGCCGCGCACGGGGGAGGCATTGTTAGCGGCCAGGCGCCGCGGGCCCGCAGATATTGGGGTATATAAAGACTGAGAGGTAGTGTTCAGGTACACTCATACATCAGTGCGTGCACCGGCGACTGCTGAGGTCCTGACACCGAGCGCTGCCACCGGGGCGACAGTCAGCTCGGAATTCGACATGAAGGTACGTAGCGATGACCCCGGTGTTTTAGTTAGGACAAGTGATTGATTATTGATTGAGAGAAGCTCAAACAGAGCTTACTTTTAGAACGCCTTTGTACCGAATATTTAAAAGATGTTTTAAGTTTTGATTCTTCCCAGGGAAACTAGCTAGTTAATTCACTACATTTGCGGTGGACAGAGCCAGTGTTAAATCGATAAATCGAGCCTGCGAGTCACTGGCTGTCACCCCTCTAACCCACCTCAGCCCCACCCCTTGTCGCCCCTCTGACGGCCAGCAGCCCCGCTCGCTGTCACTCCTCTGACCCCCTGCCGCCCGCCCCCAGGGTCTGCTACCGCTGCTGCTGCTGACAGTGCCCCGCTCCCTGTCACTCCTCTGACTCCTCTGACCCTCTGCCGCCCGCCCCCAGGGCGTGCTCGTGCTGCTGCTGACAGCGGCCCGCTCCCTATCACCCCTCTGCCTGCTCCCTGTCACTCCTCTGACCTCCTGCCGCCCGTCTTCAGGGCGCGCTACTGCTACTGCTGCTGACTGCCCCACTCCCTGTCACCTCTGACCCCCTGCCGCCCGCCCCCAGGGTCTGCTACCGCTGCTGCTGCTGACAGTGCCCCACTTCCTGCCACCCCTCTGACCCCCTGCCGCCCGCCCCCAGGGCGTGCTCGTGCTGCTGCTGCTCACTGCGGCCGTCGCCAGTGCCGACTACCGAGACGACATCTACTCGCCCACATCCTACGTCCGCTCGACCGGCAGCTCGGTCATCCGGCGGGGCAGCGACGGCTACGTCAGCCTCTACTCGCGGGGCGGGTACGGCAGCTACCGGTCCCGCTACTACCGCCGGTACGACGACGATGACTACGACGACGACTACGGCCGCCGCTACTACAGAACGTCCTACGGCCGCCGGCGCTACTACGACGATGACGACTACTACTACGGACGGCGCTACGGACGGCGCTACGGGTACCGATACGGAGGGCCGTACAGGAGATACGACTACGACGATGATAGATACGACGACGATCGCTATGATGATCTTTATGATGATTAGCGATAGAAATGAATGCACAAATGAATCGACTATTTTAAACACCTTATGGTACCATCAATACGAACCAGCGAAGATAAACCAATCTATTTCCTAGCGTCATCGATATAGGTATATAGCTCAATATGTAGCAGTGCAAATACAGCTCAACTAGCAGCGTCAATTCCGTTTTTGGCTGGAACACGCATGGAATACCTGATTGGGACGGCGCATTTCAGCAGCTTTAGTACGTCGCACAGAGTCGCAAATGGCATTCCAGTGCTACGCTGTCAATATAATTAACGAAATATAATTAACGAACTACATCAGCAAGCTTTAACTTGTATTCATTTACATTGAGACATATTTATAAACACAGCACACTGATACACCGGAGGCGGGCTCGCTCACTGGAGCCATAGAGCGGTCGGAGCTGCCCAGACCCGAATGTGATCGGACCCACCTGACAGGCCCGCCTGCAGCCAGGCGCTGCGGGAGGTCACACTACCGCGACTCAATGGTGACTTTGAACTAACACTCTGGCAAACAGTACCCTGATGAGCCAGCGGCGCAAGCAGAGAGATGACACTTCTTTCATCCTTCGTGCTCCGATAAATACCCTACAAATGAGCATAAACAAGAGATAAGTGGGAAACACTCTGCGCAGTAAACAAGGCTTAACCATAGTCCGAGACCCACCTTAGCGCCAAGGCAGTCTTCAACGAGAGCTCCTGATCAGGTCGAAAGCACAACGGGACGAAGCTGTTATCTACAATCTCCGTCGGAGGACATAAAAAACATGCCGCGTGTGAGGATGATACACAAAATAAAGAGCAACTTGTCCGTAATGTAGCCTAGCAAAGCTCACAGCCACAACAGAAAACAAAGAAATCTGGGTGCTAAACTGATATTGCCCACACGCATGAAGAAGCCGAAAAAGTTGGAGTCCGTCAGAATAAATGCCTTCTCTCTGCCACCACGGGCACATCAGACGCGCCCTATAAAGCGGGATCGACAAATCGCCTGCAGTTATTCAAAGGTAACCGGTTCAACGGATCGGCTCTCGGCTACTCTGATAGATTTTCTCACGGTCCGAAGCAGGAAGATGCTGAAATTTCTAGATTGTCGATCTTGCCACGTGAGTGCTCTCAGAAAGCAGCCGCCACGACCGGCCGCCCGGATACTCTGCGCCAGCGCCTGACAGCCGACGCCTTCTCGCGGAGCTGCCTGAGCGCCACTGGGGCGGCGCGGCGGGGCGCTGGTCTGGTCTGCGCCGGTCCGCCGCCCTCACACCGGCACATACACGCGGTCATACACTTTGTACACACACTGACGATGTCCCTCGCATCACGCAGAGATCATGGCGGGCCGGCCTGACGCCGGCACAAATCCCGTCCCCGTGCCCATCTCCCTGGCACTGACCGCAGCACTGTCCCAAACCGTCCGCGGCGCCGGGCGGGCGGCTCGGCGGCCCACCGCCGGCCGGGCCTCCGACGACCTCCGGACGCACCGGCCGGTGAGAGACGCCGGCGGCGGCGGCGGCGACTGCGGGGCAGAGGTAGCGTCACACACAGCGCCCGGCAATACAGGAACACGGCTGCACCGGGGTAAATCGCTAGGCGAATCGTCAGAACTCCTACTGACCGTTTAGATAACGTCGAATCAATTTGGCAACACATTGGTATGAAATATTAACCATATCCTTTGCTCAACACAGATTCATGAGCACGACTTACCGAAACCATCAAAAGACACTGAGCGAAATCAAACCATACAATTAAACGAAACATTCAAACTGCCCCCCCCCCCCCCAGAAATTTGCTAATGCAGAACATGAATAACAATAAAATAACTCGGAAAATAAAAATACAAGTTGTTGAAGTCACATTAATTTTCTCTGACTAGTGACCTTCCACTTTCTTTGACCGAGTTGTTCTGATCACATAGACGATTTGCGATTCTTACCTTACGCCGTGAAGATATAAAATGTGTTCATAGTTCAATCAGTTCAATGTTCGGACAATACACGTCATCGGATTTCTTCTCTGAAACAGGCGAGACATAGGATTGTTATTGGAACGTAACTTTCATCTTATTTCGGAATCTCCCTCAATTCGATAGAGAACCTAAGGTCGTTTGACATACAGCGAAACTCAAGACGACTATAGACTCGTTGTATCGACAATGACAACAACAACAAAAATTAAAAGTGGACATCTCATTTCCGCAACGTTTGAGTGTGATTAAATTACGAATCCTGGACAAGACAAGCATAAGGGTTCCCTGGCATGTCCCATTTGACTATAAATAAATAAATAAGTAAATAAATAAATAAATAAATAAATAAATAAATAAACAATTCAAACCATTACCCCACCAGTCTCTATGACCGGTAGCAGTGTATCGCGGCGGCACCCACCTGGGGCGGCGCTGACCGCCAGCTCGCCGAGGTCGTCCAGCTCGTCGTCGCTCATGTCCGACTCGTTGAGCAGCGTCACCTCCAGCGGCAGCTTCAGCCGCCGGCGCGCCGGCGCCGCCTCGGCCTCGGCTGGCCGCGGCGACGGCGCCTTCTCGGGGGTGGTGAGGTCGACCAGCGCCGGGGCCAGGTCCGGCCCGTCGCCGCCGCCGCCGCCGCCGGACGGCCGCCGCACAGGCACGCCGTCACAGCGCAGCAGGGTGGGCGGCGGCCGGCCGACCGGCGGACTGAGCCGCGGCGCGGCCGGCTCGCTGGCGTCCGTCCGTGCCGTTTGAGCGTCCGCTGCTGCCGAGGTCTGCGGTGGCGGCGCTGACGGGCTAGCCACCAGCCCCTGCGGCCGGCTAGTCCGCGGGATGTCGGACTTCCTGCGAGCCCGCCGCCGGCTGGCGCCCGGCGTGGTCCAGCTCTGGCGCGCCGCGGGGTTGTCCCAGGAGCGTCGGCGCGGCAGGATGATCCCGGCCGCTTTTTCGACAGCGTTATCTTCGTTGGTCCAGCTCTGGCGCGATGAGGGCAGGTCAGCCCAGCTCTTGCGCCGCACCTTGGGCCGCGCTGGGTCACAGATTCGCGCAGCCGTTCCGTTCGGTGACAGCGGACCTGTTGGTCTTCTGCGCCGAGAACTCTGTCCCGGTCGTGCGCGAGGACCTCGCACCGAAGCAACGGGTGACACAGACTCGGTCGTCTCGGCGATGAAGGATCGTTTCAATAGCGACCGATTGGGATTGACGTCAACGCCAGCCTTTGGTGCCTGTCTTCCGCTGAGTGGTTTCGCTGGGGTAAATGACTTCATCTTTGGCTTTGACTGCCGGGCATCCTTTAGTACTTCAGCAGCAGAGCTATCCTGGGAAAACTCTTGAGCCGATGTCGCCGATGATAAGTTGGCCGATTCTCCCACGACCGATGACGAGCTCTCGGCAGGGTTTGTATCGTTCTTAGAGATCTTCTGTATCACCGACATCAGCACTCCTGTTGCCGACATTGGTTTGGAGGGTTGGCCTGTCGCAGGGGTAGACGGCTTTTTCCGCATCAACGGGGACACTGTCTTTACCACCGTCTTGGGCAGCTTCTTAGTGAGTTCTGTCTTGTCAGCTGTCGGTACCACCTCAACTGTCACACTGTGTAGGCGACTCATCAGCCAGCTGGGTGTTGGTACAGATGGTACTTCGGCTTCCGTGACGGGTGCCGGCATCTCGCACAGCATCCGAGCTTTCTTTGCCGAAACCACCACCACATTATCGCTATCTGCGGTTGCCTTACTGACGTTTCCAGTGGTTGGGCGAGAAACAACCAGCGTTTTGGTCACTGGCTTTGTCGCAGAGAGGAACTTGCCGTTGCTACTACGAGGTTGTGTGGACGCCAACAGGGCCTTCCTCTGCTTGACCTTGTCATCGTCCTTCGCAGTCATTGACCGACGTTCGCTAGACCCACGTCGACGCTTCTTTTTCACCACGTTGGTGTCCCCGCTAGCGGTCCTCTTCTGGCAAGTCGCGTGCTGCTGTTGCTGCTTCTTAGACCTTCCTTGCACGGTGCCGATTACCTGCAGTTCAGCATTGCTATCGTCCACGGTCAGCTTCGTCGATCCGGGTGCGGTGTTGCTGCCTGACTCACCGGAGCCGTGCTGTACCGACTGGGGCGCACCACTTACCTCCGAGCCGGACTCCTTGTCAGGGTGTAGTGTCACCTCTGGCGGCAGGGCACCGATCACCGCAAGCTGCCCAGCGTCCTCCCTTACCACCACGGTGCCCGTCTCGAACACCTCCCGTCTGCCTTTACACCCGACAGCGACACGGCGCAGCCTGTCTCGGCACATCACGCGTACTCGCGACGGCGAGAGCACCAGGCCACCATCCGAACCACTCATCAGCATCTGACCTTGGGAGATGCTGCGGTTGACATCAGCTAGTGACAGCTGAGTCACATTGCCGGCCGGTTTCTCCACATCCACGGAATCCGTGCAGTCGCGATCCTGTGGGTTCCGGAAGCGGCGGCCGTCGGCAGCTACGACAATCACGTCGTCAGCTGGCTGCATTCGCCAAGCCTCGCCCGCGTGGACGTCACCAGGCCCAACACGACAGAGATCGCCACTGGCCAGACGCACACTGTAACACGAGGAGCCGTCACCTGGCCGGACCGGCGTCAGCACCACCACTTCTCGCACATCAGAGACCCGTACGTTTTCCGGAAGACGGAAGCGACGCAGAGGGGGTCTGACGGGAGGCAGCCTAGTCACTGGGAGCGGTGCTCCGTCGGGGATCGGAAGCAGGGCAACACAAGATTCGGCCGTGTGTTTCACACGCACTCCCTTGGGCCGAACACGGCCAAATGTGCGTGCCGTGTGCTGGTGCCGAGCCGGCAGTGCCGGCAGGCGCCCAGTGCGGATGGCCAAGTTTCGCTGTAGTTGTAAAATCCGCGAGCGCTGGGCAGTCATGAAACAGCTGCCGCCAATACGGTATTCCGGGCAGTTGTGCACTTCATGGAAGATGCAAAACGGCCGCACCGCAGTCGGATGAAAACGGGGAAGGTGGACGCATGCGCGAAGGGCTGTTGCGATTTCCGTGTCACAGTCTGAGACTGGAAGTTTCTCCGCCTTTGTTTCATGGGTAATCACGGCAGAGCTTGGACCTCCTGCCCTGGAGAGGGGACGAAGGTCGTCTTTTTCATCAAAAGACTCATCGTTCTTGCAGTTGGCGCTGTCAGCTTGCAGACCTCCCGCGATTGAAGCTTGTTCCCCTGATGCAATCACTTCAGTTTTACAGAAAGAGGCACTGCCGCCACTCAATTTCTGAGACTGGGGTGAATTGGTTTCTTCGCTGCAGGTAGGTTCCATTTTGATCTCCTTCTCACCCGATAGGTCGCGATTTCTTTCCTCGTTTTTGTCAAGCGTCGTCGTTGTCACAGCGCTAGTGGTTTTAAGAAGGGATGCTACCAAAGCCTTTGCCATATCGAGGCCTTCTTTTTTCAAAAACCGGTCGGAGGCACATTCAGTTCCTGAACATGTGCCAGACCCCATCGACACATTCTGAGTGGGTGATGATTGGTCAGTTGACACAGCAGTCTGAACATTTTGGGGCCGACTATATTTCTCCAGCAATGACTTGAAGAATGAAAGGCGATCCACTGGCGAGGCGCTCTCAGACGCTTCATGAGCTGCGTCGACACTTGCAGATTCGGCTGCACTATGCAGTAACACACCAGCATCAGTCGAGTTTTCCCTCTGTAACGCTTGCAGATCGACAGTATCATCATGCTCATCGTTCTCGACCACTTCGACATTTCCTGAAACATTAGCCACAGCACTGAAATCCTCCAGAGTATCTGGCCCGAGGCAGGCTTGTACCTCTGCTTCCTTGCTATCGCTCCGTTTCAGGACAGGTTCGTGGAGAGCCCGATTGGAATCGCATATGAACTCGGTCGTCCCGAAAGTGTCTTTTGTTGTGTCGAAAACCTTCGTCTTTTCAGGGGCACTGTTGGGTAGATTGACAGTCGAATCAGTCTTCTGGCTTTTCGTCTCGACCTTTTGCTGGTCGTTGCTGATGTTGTCTTCCGCGTCGTAATCCTGGTCCCTGTCATACTTCTCTCCATCAGCACAGGTAACGTCATTCTGCTGAGCAAGGGTATGTTCATCGCTCTCTGAAACATGGGAATCTTCCAGCGCCTCCAAACAGCTCCCAGTTGCGCCTAGGTTAACATCAAAACAGCCGGCGACCTCCACCTCTTCATCGGCGCTGTGTGGTGGGTTGGCAAAGGAATCAACATCTTCACTTTTCAGTTTGTCCTTTTGCTGGTCGTTGCCGGATTTGTCGTCCGTGTTGCCCCTGTGGTCTTCTTCACTGTTACCTTCCGCGGTGCATGCTTCGTTCTTTTGGACAAAGACATTACCCTTGTTGTCGGAAGGAGTGGTTTCATGGATGACGACTAAGGCATCCTTTGTTCTGTCTAGGTTGTCATCCCGATAGTCGATAGCCTCAGTCTGTTCAATGGTGCTGCTAGGTGAATCAATTGTGGCGTCGATCTCGTCCTTCTCCAGCCCGTTCTTCCCGTCGCTGTTTTTGTCCGCCATGTCGTTCTCGTTGCCATTGCCAACGGTGTCTTGAATGACACAGGCATCGTCATTCTGCTCGACAAAGGGTACGCCAGAGCTTGAATGATTCTGAACCTCCTCTTCCGAAGCACAGTCCCCGTTGGAATCGTAGCTATTTTCTTTGCAATTCACTGAGGCGTCAGCCCTTCCATCATCATATGTTTCAGCTGCGTCACCGGCTATCCCAGCTTTCTCGTCTGCCCTGCATTCTTCCGCACCAGTCACAATGCCTTCGCCTTGGTGACCTGCCACCTCAAGACGAACACAATCTTTCTGTTCATCAGAAACAGAGCTGTCATGTACACCTTTGTCAACTGTAGCTTCCGCCAGCTTTCGGATGTCACTGCACACAGACTTTTCATCGATGTGACTTTGTTCGTTGGGAACCGACCGAGGCGTGTTATCAACTCTGTGAATCTTTGGCTCGAAAGAATCGATTTCGACTTCAGCGGTCACCTTATCTTCCGGTAAAGACGTTGCCATGTCACCCGAATAGGAGTCCGCAGTTTCGTCCGCGCCTTCAGTTTCCAGTAACAGGCGTCTTCGCGGTCTGGGAGTACGAGAGCTGTGGCGCACAGCAGCCGGACTGAGTCGCAGACTTGGAGTGACGTGACTAGAAGTTGCTGGACTTGGCTGCTCTCGCGAAGGAGTCGGTGGCATGTCTTGGACTGTGGCCGCCGCCAGCAGAGCCCGCTCGCGGCTTACCGACTCCGTCAACACCTGGAAGTCATTTTCACGCCAAGCGTTCACCTTCTCCTCCACCGACTCAGGGCGCAGCAGTTTCCCATACCCACGAGTCGTCGGTCCATCGTTAAGGGATCCAGAGCCGCGGATACGCACCTGGCGATGCCCATCGTATATGAACTGTACGCAGTCGGCGCCCTCTGCTGGTTTGTCCCAGGCTCGCCGCATGTCCAGTGACTTGTGCATGACTTTAGACAGTGGGAGAAGATGGCGACCTCTATGCACTGACAAGTCACGCGAAGATCGAGCTGGGGACAGGTAGCGAGGCGGTAGGAGAAGGGAGTACAGCGGCAGAGCATCAGTCGAGTCGTCTTTGGACGGCGACTGCGCCGGTCGGAGAGCCCTCAGATCCTTTTCGTCGCGCATTCCTAGCCACACCTGCTTCTCTAGCAGTGTTTTGAAGCGCGGTTCTCCTCGTGGCCGCACGATGGCAGGCGGCGGCTGAGCAGGTGGCGGGTACTCTGCATCTCTATCAGTCAGCTTCTCCTTAGGCATAAGACAGTCTGGTACGGGAAAGCTCAACTTCAGTGGAGCCTTCTCCTCGAGAAATCCTTCCAGTGCGCTACTCGTGAAAACACCCTCAGGATCTGAGCCATCAGCCTCGACAATTTTCTGCATACGCTCGGCCAGCTCCGGGTTGCGTGGCAGCGTCACAAGATCGCCGGGTGGCAGAGGGAGGGGAGCAAACACTTCTCGCTTGTGTTCACTGATACTCACGTAGCCGCACTGCGAAGCGACATCGTCCAACGGCACTGTAGGTACTGAACGCCACCCTGTCGATTTGATGCGCTCGTTATCACCTGCACCAACAAAGCGACGCTGATTTTGCACGCTGGCCGGTCTACACCGAGCTGCGCCGCTGCGACGACTCGGCTGACTGCCTGAGCCCATGCGACGCGCTAACGGTCTGTCCTTCCTTACGAGAATAGTCGTCTTCTGATCGCCTTTACAGCTTTCCTTATTTCCGGGAGACAGGGCGACAAACAAATTCTTTTCCGAAACCTGACGATTGTGTGGGCGTGGACCAGCGGGATGGTTTTCAATTTTCTTACTGTCCACTTTAACGGAAACCACACCCGACTTGGACGGCGTCCTTGGTTTGGGAGACGCTCCATCGCCTCCAGTTTTCCCACATCCAGACAGCAGAAGTGTAACGTCGTCGTCTTTCCCGCGGCTGGGGAAATCAGGATGTACCGTGCCACCTTTGTGAGCTTTTTTAGCAGGACTACACTCCAGCAATGACTCTTTCAACATGCTGCTGTCGACCGTGTTTCCAAAGAAGCTCCTTTTGCGAACAATTCCTTTACGTTTACGAGTAACGGCTACCTCTGCCAGCAGCACTGGTGGTTCCTCAAAATCACACGCCGGTTCTTCGTCATCAATGGTAATAACCTCTGGCTGAAGCACAGGCGGCGCAAGTGTTGGTTTCGTGCTTTTGTTGCAGGCGCCGAGCTTCTTTCGGGGCGGCAAAACTTCCCTGTTCTGCTCCGGGTCTGCTGGAGCGTCTGAGGCCGTATAGGGCAGCAATGCTTCCGTCTGTAGGAGAGGCGGGCCAGCTTCATCACCTGACCCAGCGAGATCGCCACTAGCCATCACGTCCACGGTAATGTCAACCGGAGCGTTTGATGATGATGGGCCAGCTTCACGTACATCTTGGACGGTACTGATGGCACAGGTAGCTGCGCTCTGCTCTTCTGAAGTCGAAGCGCTGTTGTTAGAGGATGTCAAGCTAGCTTTGGTGCATGCCTCTACAACTGAACCACTTTCGGGTGAAGCCATCGATGGTACCAAATGCGAGGATGATTCACTTTCAGACGAAAGTTTTGAAGCAGTCCCGACAACGTCTTCTGCCGCCACAGAACTGTCATGCTCAACGGGCTCATCTGGTAAGATCAGCAGTGGTATCTCTGGTGGGCCGCTTTCCATGTTTTGCTTTAACATCTATGCTCTCGGTACAGCAGACCTTCCAATACCTCCCCTACCATATACCGAGCGCATTCGAGCACTCATCGACTTTGATGTGGCAAGCCACCAACACAGCTGACTCGATGTAAGGCTGGACTTTCTTCAGTACTGTACAAATTTTTGCCAGGACCACGTATCCAGCAAACTCATACTGTTCGAGCCTGTTGGGTATTTGAGCTCTTAAAAACACACACAAATAAAGCTTGGTTGGCTTAGTTCTCGGCGACACATCATCCAACAACGCCAAGCAAATCTTCAGTCACATTTAAGTTGCTGGGAATCACTATGGCATTCTTGAATATGATCTGGAATGAAAAACAGAAACAAACATAAGTGCATTGACAACGGCAAAAGGAAGTTCGTGTGGATTTCACGAAAAAAGAGAATGCTTTACTACACGAAAGCGATCACCCACAATAATACGAGTGGATCAATCAACACTCATGCGTGAATGCGGCAGTCGCTGAGCTGATCGGAACCGTCTGAGGTCAGGGAAGGTCAGAGGCCAGTTTTACCAACAGAAAAATAGCCGCCTGCCGGAATGTTTTGCCTAGAGACCGCTTCACACATGGAGCGTAAACGGTAAAGCCCTATCCGCTTACGTGCCCAGCACGTTTACGCTCCGTATGTGAAGAGGTCTTAATGCAAAAAATTTCGGCAGGCGGCTATTTTTCTGTTGGTAAAACTGGCCTCAGGTCGAAATATGGCGGAAAATGCTGGTCGCTCTGAAATAGTGGCGATGAGTGATTGTGGCGCAAAACGCCCATCCTTCATCATTTACATAGTAACACACTGCAGAACAAATGTCTGTCATGCAGGATTGTCAACGTGAGATTAGATGTCCGAATCGGCTAAATTCCATTGCCTCAACTATGGATGGCTGCCGGGTCAAGGGACGCACCATGACATTTATGCAATTAACCGGAAACCATAGACTATTCATGGTTAAGCAACACCCTCCGAGATTTCCACGCCCTGCTGGAGGGGGGGCGTGGAGAACACCCCCTCACTGGCGAGAACATTCCCTCACTGGCTCGGCTCCTGAGCCACTTAGCGACACGCAGAAGACGTTAAAAAAGCACAAAAAAGCATGAGGAAATTCTTTGATTTTGTCAATTTTTGTCAGGTCACCAGAGCTCATCGAAGGCTAGTTTCAGTCTCTTTCGACAATGTTCGACAAATGGGCGCTTAACTCAGAAACGGATAGAGCTACAGCGCCGCGGGAAAGCACATTCGATAGCTCTTTAACCCTCGCCGGCACAGGTCATTTTGCGTACCTACTTCGACGACACAAGGGGGTGGGGGTTGGTACGGCCCTGGTACGACCCCCCCCCCTTGCGTTTGGCCCCTGATCGAGTTAGAGCTTCGAGGAAAAGACGAGCGTGTTGCCCGTGACGAGAGGAAGCCGATGATACCCAATATTAAGGTCCTAGGTCATCGGTTGACCTTCCAGGTCAGGTCAATGACCCAAAAGTCGGGAAATTGGGACCTGTTAAAACGTCGTAAAGTGTGGCTGCTAGGAGATTTTTCGGGGTGTTGATAACGATTATCATGTAAGTTTTGATCACAGATGATGTCTTTGTGCATTTAGGCCATTTCGGGTCGGGTCAGGTCAACCAGAAGGGGTCCTGCCGGGTATTCGTAGTACCTACCTACGTGCCAACCGCCTCTGACAGCTTCGTTACATGTTACGAAGGCACCAAAACTACTTCGTAAATGTTCAAATGGTTGCTAAATTCGATATCAGCTCCAAAAACTAGTCTAGAAACATGTAAAACACGAACAAGTAAACCGAGGTCATCAAAGACCAATGAACTGACCTGACTTTCAGGTGACCTTTACACCCAACCTGATCCATGGGACCAACATCATGTCACATGTTTGAACGCTTGAAACCACGAAGACTGCAAACGCGCGGCCACGGATCACCTAACGGATCGGCAACTCTCCCCGCTTCCCATTGTTATCGGTGTACCCGCGGAGCGGGCTGCCATCTAGCGGCGCGGATATCTTCACTAAGGAGGGAGCCGGCCGCCCGCCGCAACCAGTGTTAAAAGGCACGGGGAAACGGGTGTGAACGCAACACCCGTCCGTCGTTTACATCCTCAGGATGTTCAGATCAAGTTCAAATCCTTCTCCTCCACGCAGCAACTCTCGATCCGGACTGGACAGGCAACTTTATCTCATGCGGGCTGCTCCCTTGAAGCGCACCACTGCTCCCTAGGGAGCACACCCGTAGCCGGGTGCAGAGAGTGCTTGGGGGGCTGGTCGTCCTGTCCATTGGGACGGGCTCAGCCCCGGTGACTCTCTAGGGTGCCTGTCCATACCAATGTTTCCCCCAATTCCTATAATCCTTCCGGCTCTGCAATGGTCTCAATGGACCGAAAGGGCCTAACCCAACAAAACAAAAACAATCAAAGGTTGTGAACGGATTAAATTACAGAGTCTCTCTAACAGCTGGAATGTTACCATAACATGGAAATGTTACATACTTTATTCCCTAATCAGCTGGAGCATGCATAATGATACAAATGTTTCTAGTCATGCTTGAGTTGTATGAGCAAGAAGCACGTCCTCGCAACTTTAACGTCGTTTTTGGCCGTACACGAAGCCACCTTTCCTCATCCGTCTGCCCATAGTACGAGTTCATCCTCTGTTCCTATCTCGATGGTCACAGGCTACCAGTTGGAGTAGATAACATCGGAGCAAATCCAACGAGCTGGCCATTAACGTGACTATAGGTGGATCTCGGCCCCTGTTTCACGATACGACCCTCCCCGCCGCTACAAGGTATTGACACTTAGCCGGTTTCCATTAAGACGTTGGCAACATTGTGAAGTTTGCTTACGTTTCCATAGGAACGGAGGCACCCATACCTGATGATGCTAGGTACTGGGTAACAGCGTGCTGCTAAACAGTGCTCGTATAGCTTTGGCCCCGAGGCTGGTTTAGCCACGTGTTACATCAGACATCTCAAAATATCTGTGGCTTAGAGCCAGGTCAGGTCATTTTGCACCCTATATATTGCCGCATACTCAATACTCTCTCTCTCTCTATATGCATAATAATATGTGTAATACTAATAATAATTCAATAAGAGCAAATTGAAAGGCGTCTCATTTGGTCTGGGCGGGTCATCCTTAACACCCTCAAACATCGGGTTACATGTATGTAAACAGTGGAATAAAAACGTTCACCAGCAGTTTTTTACTATAACTTTTGATAGAGACGTGCTAGAGCGATGAAAACACGTCAGATGTGTTCAGCTCGACGATACGGATCGACTGATATGCAGAATGACCCTTTCCGGTCAGGTCATGACCTTCACCTGACGTAAGATTTTCAAAATGACCTTTCAAGGTCAACCTATAGTTCATTCGACGCGTCTCGACGAGAGGAACACGATGCTGGCAAAAGTAATGTCGTGGCTCGTTTGAGTCAAAAGATATTACCGAAAAAAACGTTTTTCGTAAACACGGCTATTTTTGGAGATTTTGCTCTCTGGACGCTAAACCGTTGACCTGAGGTTAAATCTGTGAATAAAACTCAGAAGGACCTGTGAAAGAGCTATCGAATGCGCTTTTCCGCGCCTCTGTAGTTCTGTTGGTTCCCAAGTTATGCGTCGGATGTTTCGAAAATTGTTGAAATAGACAAAATTTGCCTTTAATGACCTCTGGTGACCCGACCTTTGATCTGACCTAAAAAAATGACCGAAGTATTTCCGCCATTATTTTTACGCCCTTTGGAATGCCGCTTACCCCGTGTGGCTACGTAGCCCAGAAGCCGAGTTAGGAGGGGGCGGGGGTTTCATACACCCTCGGCCCGGCGCGGTTGGTACCGTGTACCGGCCCGGCGTGGGTTTATACTTTATGCAAGTAGGATATTTGTGAAAGTTATAGATTTAATTTAATCGGCAGATGAATATTTATCAAAAATGTACTCATGAAATATATGTAAGAGATGACAGCGATCGGAAAATTACCAATTTAGCGATGGACGCTAGGTCGCCCACGTGGGTATGAAAACAACGATTTTCATGACAAAGGATACGATCTCAAATACTTAACCTGTCTCTAACGATTCTTGCCATTCTCATTTATACCATAGGTATCTTCTGAGCTAGCTGAGAAACCATGTTCCGCAGAAAAATCACTTAAAGGGACCCTCCCACCTTAACATTAGTTTTGAGTTGAGATAGCCAAGTTTGCGGCCAGGCTCAGAAACCACCATTTATCCTGGTCGCAACCCCCGCAGCTTTATGGTGTTCAAGAAATTTCTTCCCTTTACTTGCAGGGTGGGACCAGCGTGGTCCCTATCTCTTAACCATTACGGGAATCTGATGACGTCATCAGGCTTTCGAACGTCCGTTAAATGTTTGACTAAAACGTTTTGTAGCACGCGGTGGTATATGCTGCTTTGCGCGCAACAAATGCCGCCATTTCAAATAAAGTCGCTAGGAACAGCGGAGATCCCAAAAAGTAAACAAAAGTAAAAGTCTAATATCTTGAAAACCGGTGAATATTTTTCGATGAAATTTGGTAGATATTCGTTTTTGCTCTTTCTGAACCGAGCGACATCACTTTCATGCCAATTCATTAACTTTTTTGAAGGTGGGAGGGTCCCTTTAATTAGCTCCGACACGACGCCCTCAACACGCACGAGGCCGGCCGCTTCCTTAGTGAAGATAGTTCACCTAAATGCCCACCAGGTGGCAGGGGAGACAGATCGCGGGGGGGAGTTGCCGATCCGTTATGTGATCCGTGGCGCGGCTAATGCGAGCCGACATATGCCGAACCGCGATTCCAGCCAAACATGATCTCGAGAAATAGGTGACAGGTCAAACGTGCTTTGGGTCAGGGTCATTAAATTTTAAGGGTAGGTGTAAAATTAATTAACTCGAGGGAACTGAAAGTTTCGTGGTGATCGGCCGCTTTTTACGAGAGTTATTCGCGAAAAAATACAAGGGGGTCCGTTCGACATCCTCCCTATACGGGCGAGATATAAGAATAATAACACCATTTCCATAATGTTTTGATGATCTAAAGACTGCCATTCGTCGTTGACCCTACATCAATTAGCACTAGCAGCCCAAATAAAATGGGCATACAATGCCTCAAGCGTCAAAGTGTTATAATCCAGCCATCACTTAGAGTGATGGTGGAACTTGGAAGTGCTAGAATAATAAAAAGTAACAATGCAGCCCAAGTGATCACTTTTGAAAAGTCAGCCATAAATCTTAAATTGTGCCTATGTTTAGGAAAAGACCAACTCTTCTCTCTGCAGATAAGCTTGCTGACAAAAAGACTAAATATTGGCTCAGGCCTGAGGTCTCAGTGTGTACATCTAAGAAGGGATTTGCAGCCACCCACAGACCTTTGGCAATGCTGTTCCTAACTGGATAGAAACATGTGACTATTAAATTGATAAAAATGAACATGCTCAATTCTTAAATGCCTTGATGTCCCTGAAAAAGAATGTCAAACGGCTCAGTCAACAGCAGTTTAAAGATGTGAAATGGTTCCTGAAAGTCATAGCAGGAAAAGGATCTTATCAATCATAATAAACTTGCATAAATGTTGACTGCCTTGAGGGGAATGTCCTCAAGATCAGAAGAAAATGTGATGACAAACTAAACCTTGATGGCTAGACCACATCAACATTTTAGATGTTTGGGTAGCATTAAGCACAAGCATGTTTAGTTGATACCTTATTGCATACTGGTCTGAGTCTTGACTCCCTTCAAATATGCATATTTTACTCATAGAGAAACAGGGGTATAAACCTGAAAGCTGAATAACAGTGACACACTCCACCAATGACAGAATTAATTATAAAATCTGGCAGTTCTAGCATGGCATGAAAGCATAAAGCCCACAAGAAAAAGCACACACATGAAAATTAGGTAGGTATTAGGTAGGTCAGACTTCAGGGCAAACACATGTCTGCAGGTGGCCCAAAACCAAAAGGCAGCTCAACCTTTAGCTACATGCCAAAGCCAACTGAAAATAAGCCTAGGGACATTAGGCACAACACCAATGCTACAAATGTGACAACAGAATACAGATAATGTTATCTAAAAAAGATCTAAAGACAAATGAACGAGTAGGTATCTAATGACAAACACTAAATTGACTGGTCAGGTAGAGGTAAGGGTAGAGCAGCTTACAACAGCTGAAGTTGCATCATGCAAGTTAAAACAGAGTGGATAGATTAAGATACTTTAAATTGTATCATTGTAAGGTAGGTACAGCCTCAGCACACACTCATGACTCAGGCCTACAACTCCACACCAGCAGTAAAAGTTTTAAGCAGCAGAGATGTTTTTCCTCCAAAATATTCTTAGAATACAATGCAATGGCGACTTGAAAACGTCGTCAGGCAGCCATTCCGCCACCACTCGCCATGCAATCCTGTGTCACATTTCCATCACAACTCTAACTTTACAGTCTTGGTCTACTCAGACATGATCAGGACACAAAACAAAATTGTTCTATGATGCAACAATAGTAAACTCAGCGAGGCGCAATTAAACCGTTCAGAAACCCACCCGAACAGTAGCACACACATCCGCCGGAAAAATAAAGCCCAAACACAAACACCACCCCGGTCGGGCTTGGGTCGGGCAGCTGTGTACCGCAGGCGCAGCCGCCGCAGTCCGCGAATGCAGCGCCATCTGTAAATCCTACGCAACCCAAACTCCAGCCAGCCGGCCGACGGTCGCCCGTTCACGGGTGCGGCTAATTGTGGGCTACGCTTTTGCGAAACCGCCCAAGTTGCTGCCCAACTCGACCAAAGCGAGATACCACCATTAGCCGCACCCCACCTGTGGCCGCCGTGCCAAGCCGACGCATGCTGTGACGTCACTGGGTAGGAGAAGATAACGTACCAACTCAGACCGACTCAGATAGACTCAGAACCACTCAAACTGACTCAGACCGACTCAACCGACTCAAATCGATTCCGATCGACTCAGGCAGACTCAAACCGACTCAGCAGACTCACACTGACTCGACCAACTCAAACCGATTCAGATCGACTCAGATAGACTCAGAACGACTCAAACTGACTCAGACCGACTCAACCAACTCAAATCGATCGACTCAGACAGACTCAGAACGACTCAGGCAGACTAAAACCGACTCAGGCAGACTCAAACTGACTCGACCGACTCAATCCGATTCAGATCGACTTGGACCGACTCAGATAGAATCAGAACGACTCAAACTGACTCAGACTGACTCAACCAACTCAAATCGATTCCGATCGACTCAGACAGACTGAGAATGACTCAGACAGACTCAGATAGACTCAAACCGACTCAGGCAGACTCAGACTGACTCGACCGACTCAAACCGATTCAGATCGACTCAGACCGACTCAGATAGATTCAGAACGACTCAAACTGACTCAGACAGACTCAATCGACTTAAGTCGATTCCAATCGACTCAGACAACCTCGGAACGACTCAGGCAGACTCAAACTGACTCGACCGACTTAAACCAATTCAGATCGACTCAGACCGACTCAGGTAGACTCAGAAGGACTTAAACTGACGCAGACCAACTCAACCGACTCAAATCGATTCCGATCGACTCAGACAGACTCAGGCGGACTCAGGCAGACTCAAACCGACTCAGGCAGACTCAAACTGACTTCATCGACTCAGACCGACTCAGATAAACTCAGAACGACTCTCAAACTGACTCAGACCGAATCAACCGACTCAAATCGATTCCGATCGACTCAGACGGACTCACAGACTGTCTGAGTCGTTCTGAGTCTGTCTGAGTCGATCGGAATCGATTTGAGTCGGTTGAGTCGGTCTGAGTCAGACTGAGTCGGTCTGAGTCGATCTGACCGACTCAACCGACTCAAATCGATTCCGATCGACTCAGACAGACTCAGGCGGACTCAGGCAGACTAAAACCGACTCAGGCAGGCTCAAACTGACTCGACCGACTCAAACCGATTCAGATCGACTCAGACCGACTCAGATAGACTCAGAACGACTCTCAAACTGACTCAGACCGAATCAACCGACTCAAATTGATTCCGATTGACTCAGACAGACTCACAGACTGTCTGAATCATTCTGAGTCTGTCTTGAGTCGATCGGAATCGATTTGAGTCGCTGGAGTCGGCCTGAGTCAGATTGAGTCGGTCTGAGTCGATCTGAATCGGATTGAGTCGGTCGAGTCATTCTGAGTCTGCCTGAGTCGGTTTGAGTCTGTCTGAGTATGTCTGAGTCGTTCTGAGTCTGTCTGAGTCGATCGGAATTGATTTGAGTCGGTTGAGTCGGTCTGAGTCATTCTGAGTCTATCTGAGTCGATCTGAATCGGTTTGAGTCGGTCGAGTCAGTTAGATTCTGCCTGAGTCGTTTTGAGTCTGCCTGAGTCTGTCTGAGCCGTTCTGAGTCTGTCTGAGTCGATCTGAATCGATTTGAGTCGTTTGAGTCGGTCTGAGTTAGTTTGAGTCGATCTGAGTCGGTCTGAGTCGATCTGAATCGGTTTGAGTCGGTCGAGTCAGTTTGAGTCTGCCTGAGTCGGTTTGAGTTTGCCTGGGTCCGCCTGAGTCTGTCAGAGTCGATCGTAATCGATTTGAATGGGTTGAGTCGGTCTGAGTCAGTTTGAGTCGTTCTGAGTCTATCTGAGTCGGTCTGAGCCGATCGGAATCGGTCGAGTCTACCTAAATCGGTTTGAGCCTGTCTGAGTCGTTCTGAGTATGTCTGAGTCGATCGGCATCGATTTGAGTCGGTCTGAGTCGATCTGAATCGGTTTGAGTCGGTCGAGTCAGTTTGAGTCTGCCTGAGTCGGTTTGAGTCTGCCTGAGTCGTTCTGAGTCTGTCTGAGTCGATCGGAATCGATTTGAGTCGGTTGAGCCGGTCTGAGTCAGTTTGAGTCGTTCTGAGTCGGTCTGACAGGTTACCAGGATGGTTCTAGGCGTATTTCGCTTTGGTCGAGTTGGGCTGCCAAACTTGGCAGTTTCGCAAAAGCGTAGCCCACAATTAGCCGCACCCCCCGTTCACCGGCGCAAAGCGACAGGTAGCGACATCTGTTGGTCTGTGACCGAAACCTGGGGGGGACAGGATAGGGAATACCAACGCCATGATTTGATAATGGAATGATTATGATCCTACCTGAGGATGTTTATTCCATCGAAAACCAATTATTGCACTGGCAATTGACATAGCTACCTACCTACAACGTCGTTTTTCGCCGGCGCCGGTAAATGCTACGACAATGGCTTCCAGTTCCGGTCAAGTTCAAGCTCAACTTAAAATGGTTTCCGCGCACAGCACATTACATTTTAAGACGGGAGCACCTGGAATACGAAGCTAACTCGTTAGGAAACATGTACGAAACCCAAATCCGAGCATCTCATTAAAATGCTATTTGTTGCCCAAACCCCCATGCCCCGTAACAATCCAGCCTCATCGGTCGAGCTTAGGAAAAAAGATCGGCTTATTTCAAGGGAATGTTACTATGGGTTCTCACGAGGCCAGTCTCCCCAAAAAAGTCAGTGATAAACTCACAGGAATCGCTGTATCCAAGGCCGTAATGGATCCAAGGTCGTTCCGCATCAATCCGCCAGCGACATGCGGCGAGAAATCCATTCGGATTTATAGCGTTTGCAAGTAAGCATGTTCTATGCGATTCACACTGCGCAAGCAGCCGATGCGGCTGGAAGAGTAACATCGAAGTTCGTTGATTCATGATCAGTGTTAAAAAGATTACGCTCATTTTTATTTATATGAAATATTCTCTTCTGAATTTCTCAGTTTTCCTACGCCAATATTTGATAACTTTCAAATAACAAGTGATTTTCAAATGTCTTTCTGTTACACCATTTTAAGTTCACAGAATTAAGAACACACCATAGGGGACAAACACGGCGAACCCCTTGCGCATTCTGTTGTCGGCTAGGAGGGAATCCCACTCAAGTGAACGGAAAAATGAGCCTTATTGATTTCCGATATTTGCCTCGGCGGAAAGTGGACGCACGCGGGTCCCGCGGGTCCAAGGCAAACCCGCGGGTCTGAGAAGAAAACGGTTGTTTTTTTGTGATTTAAAAGCTGAATTTTGGTTGTTTATAGAGTGTAAATTTAATTTAATTGGTAAGTAGCTACTTTCCCAATGTTTCCAATGGTGTTAATAATTGTAAAAATGTCAACAGTTGCATTGCATTTCTTGTTGCAAGATTCATATCAATATCAGTTGGGGAAACTACGAGGCGAAGATCCAAAAAATTGATCGGTCAATTAATAGACTTTTGATGACCATATATCGGCATAAATGCAGCCCTCGCTACTACGGGTGAAAAACGGTTTAACGTGCCGGTATTTGCACTTTGCAGTATGGCTCCCACTTATTAGAGAGCAAAGGTTTCCATTTTCCACTAGGGATTAATGTGGTTTGATTAAATTCCGCAAATTCACTGGAAAACGTTGATAGGAAAACAGCTTTTCTGCAGCCTGCAGGTTCTGGGTGTCACAATTATAGTCAATTTTTTTTCAAAAGGCGCACGGCCCGAAAATCGATTTTAGAATTGTCACGTGCAAAGTGATGGTTTTTACAGAAATCAACGAACACCGGCTTGGCACGTTTGACTGGCCGGCTCGATCGGCTGGTCTCTGACTTGCGATAGTTTGGAAAAAAGTATAGACAATAGACATACGACTCATAATGAGGAACTGTGAATCGAAAATGCTTCCACACGGGGTCTAGCCATAGGCACTAAACAAATGATTAAACTGATCACGTGGATGACCTGTTTGCAGACCTACAAAAGTAACACACGGATTGACATTTTGTTTTAGATTTATTTCTGCTGAGTACAAAAAGAAACATGAGCCAGCATATCTGCCGATCTATTACAATGCTGATCGAACGATTTCTGCACTGGGAAGAAGTCGGGTATGCGCCAACTAAATCTGGAAAGACTTTGACTTATAAAAAGACGACTGAAGTTTGTAGGTAGCACGCGAGAACACAGTGTAAGACAACAACATGGAACGTCACCAGCTTCAGCAGCTGACAATGGCATGTTTTCCATGAGCTTGCCGTTCAGAATTCCGGCCCCCGACAGATTCCGTCTCGAATGTTTAAATAGTTGCCGCTTGCTATTTCTCAAGTGATGGGCTGGCTGTGGAATCAAGGTTAATACAGGAGTGACGTTAAATTTGCATTCAAAATCAACAGGATGGCTCAAATCTATGAATTTACTAACATTCTGTAATGTGACACGATTTAAAAGCTAAATTGAACAACTCGCTCCGTTATATGGCCTTGCGTTGCACTGTGCTTATCTTTCAAAAATGGCCGCGAAATTCTTCTCGGCTTGCGTTATTTTCTAGCGTCTGGCACGTGCCTACTCCAAAATAATACTTCGGGCCATGAGCCTTTTGAAAAAAAAATGGACTATAGCTGGTCATTCCAATTCCATAAATGGATCGGTGTTTTGAAAGAAAATTGTTAAAAGATTTGATTTAATTACAATAAATATGGATATTTAACTTAAAATCATAATTTAACCAAAATGTAAAACCATCAACAAAATAATAAAAATTATGACATTTTGAAACCATGGTGCCGGGTGCTGCTTACATTTTTTGGTGCGTCTGGTCTGTTTCAATCCGCCATATTTATCAATTGCTGTTTGACCTTGTATTGTAACTCTGCGATTTAGAGCCACCAGTGCATTGTGCACCGAGTGAGTGTAGGCCTTGTGTGGTTAAAAACATTCTTATGCCTTATTTTTCATTTGAATGCTAGGATGCATGGAAAAGATGAAGTTTTCTGATTTTATGACCGTATAGTCATTGCCCCGCCCACTCTAGCCGTTGATTGGCTGATCACATTTTAGTTTGGCGCCTCATAGTTTCTCCAACTGATATATATATATATATATATATATATATATATATATATATATATATATATATATATATATATATATATATATATATATATATATATATATATATATATATATATATATATATATATACCGTAAAACGGGGTGTTAAGGGACAGTTTCGAGGTGTTTTGTTATATAACTCAAGAAGGGTTGGAGATAGAAGCATCAAATTGTCAGCGTTTTATGTGGAATTTGGTGCTTTACATGCCTGCCACATTAAAGTTTTTAAGATTTATACCTGCATATTATTTTTTATTATTTTTCATCACTGTCCCTTAGCACCCCAATGTGGGGTGTTAAGGGACACCTATATTATTCCAAGAAATGGTCATCAAATGCCCACAATTGGGGTGTGGAAGGGCACACAATTTATTTATTGAAATGTTTTGCATATTCTGTCACAAAACAAGTCAGGTTCATTCACCACTAATGACCTTTTTAGCCAATTACGTGTAATGCAGTTTACGTTTGTGGAAAATGTGCTAATTATACAGTAAACAGAACCAAAAAGTAATCTTCTGTCATCAATTAAAACCCATGTTGAAGCTAGTCACTTGTCATTATGTTGCCCTCTTTGTTTTAGCCTTTTTATGATGACATCACATTTACCTACATCAGTCTCCATTGACCCATCATTGTAAAAGAGAGTGTTGAGATGTTTTGTTACATAACTTAAGATGTGTTAGAGATAAAAGCATGAACTTGCCAGCATTTTATGTGGAATTTGGTGTTTTCCATGCCTACTGAAAGAAAACTTAATGAAATTATATTTAGATATTATTTTCTATTTTTTCTTCCCTGTCCCTTAGCACCCCACATCCACCTCAAAATATGCATGTATCCGGAAAAGAGGAAGAGCATGATGAATGAATGGGTGGATTTGCACAAGCTTTTCAGGAAACATGTGCAATACATGTGACAATACACCTATGCATTCATTTTCCCTGTACACCCACCAGTTTATGTGGTACACACAGAGTTTTGGAGATGTTTCAATTTTGTGAAAATGTAGCATGATTTTCAAATCCATCTTTGAACCAAATCACTTGCATGAAAAACCATACCATTTTGTCCTATGGTCAAGAGCAAAACAGTGTCAACTACCACACTGAAGTTTTTATTGAACCTTCTCAAATTAGGAAGTTAATATGACTCAAAGTTTTTCCCATGCAACTGTCCCTTAACACCCCACTGTCCCTTAACACCCCATTTTACGGTATATATATATATATATATATATATATATATATATATATATATATATATATATATATATATATATATATATATATATATATATATATATAGATATATATATATATATATATATATATATATATATATATATATATATATATATATATATGATACCATGAGATTTTGGCATTAGTAGAGCAGACATCACACGAAGGTTTTCCAACCGAGGAGAGGCACTGTAGGTTTGTAGGTTGTAGGGTAGGTTTGTAGGGGTATGTACTTTGTAGGTTTTTAGGTTGTAGGTTGGGTTAGGTCAGGTTAGGTTAGGTTTGCTTAGGTTTTCCTAGAAAGAAGCACCTCTGGGTATGGCGCCTCTCCTTGGTTGGAAAATCTTCATGTGACGTCTGCTCTAGGTACTAATACTGACATTTTCCGTTAAGTAGACTTTCTTCAATTTTTGGTCCTCAGCTTTTCGTCCTACTTTTTTGGGTATTCTCTTAGCAGACGTCGCCCCTGCTGCCATATCTAGTAGGGTAGGTTGTAGGTGTAGGTTGTAGGTTTGTAAGTTGTATGTTTGTACAAGACGTCTCTCACCTGGTAGGGCTCTCCTTGCCTAGCAGCCATTAAGATATGGGAGCAGATATGATGGGAACCCAGGATCAGAAGACACGCCAGTTCACCAACGAGATTGCCCATTGTCTGTTGCTGTGGTTTAACTGGATTTGATTGTCCACCGATGACATATGTCATCGGTGATGACTGTGTAGATAATCATTGGTTTCTGGATAATAAATACATTTAGCAAGGTTTATTGTGTTTTGAGTTGGTAATCACGCAACAAAATTGTACAGGTCATCATGTATTACGCGAGACCATGCAGTTTTGAAAGTGCCCAGGCTTCCTGCGGCTACTACATCATCAGGCAGTCTGGTCCAGAGGGCTACGCTTCTGTGTGAGAAACATCGCTTGCGCACATCTGAGACAGCTTGTGTTACATGGATTTTGAAGTGATGCCCACTACTACCACTATGAGGAAGCCGAGAGTCACGACACGAGCACGAGGCACGAACGTCATGGGCGATGCTGTTCACCTGATATCTGTCTCTGTTTCCAGGCGGGGCAGCTGCCGGGCGGGCGGTGCCACCATGGCTGTCTACCCGTGCCAGGTCAGCGAGGACCTGGTGGACCTGTCGCGCGCCGACGGCCTCTACCTGCGGCCGACGGCGTGCATCAACATCTCGGTGCAGTTGCCGCAGCTCAGCTCGCCCAGCCAGTCCATCTCCAGCGGCACCGTCAAGGACAAGCTGCTGGCGCTCATCACGCAGGGCTCGCTTGTCTCGCTCAAAGGTGGGAGCCCGTGGACGGGCAGCAGAGGCCACGGCGTGTCACGACCAGCGGCGGTCGAAGTAAAGTAAAGCCTTGAAATGATGACGACCTATTTTCTTTTTCATCATTATACCAGATGGCCCTGAAAAATGAAAAACCTAAATCAATATTCCTCAGAAAGTGATTAAGGTATAACATTGAAACTTCGAATGTTCAATGTGGCTAATATTTTCAGTAAATTATGTTATTTTTATGTTAATGACTGAATAACTTTTTGAACCGTTAATGTTTCAAGCATGCCATATAGGTAAAAATAGTTTTTTTTTTTGCGCAGGCGTTTCATAAAAAATAAACCAAACATCATGATGGCTCAATGACGGCAAAAAAAGTAAAACGTGCCGCTTTATTCAACGTAAGAGTGCTGGCTTGAAAAGGATGGCACAGCTTTATAATTTGACATATCAGTGTGCTAAAGAAGTAAGAAGTGTCGAAAACTTGACGAAAGTTTGGCTCGTTATTTTCATTCGAATTTGATATGTGGGCCTCAAAAGCTGGAAACGCCTTTTTTGGGAGGGGGCACCTGTATATTTTGTTTCCGGACATGAACAAACGGTTGTCATTCACATTTTATTAATTTGTTTCCTCTGACGACGCGTGGGCTCATTTTTGGTGTACTATGCCCGTTTGACTCATCCTTCACTGTTTCCCTGCAGATGATTGATTTTGTCACTTAAATGTCAGTGACAAAATACCCTGATGTCATTTATCAAGGCCTTCGGTGCTCACTACTGACAGTCATCAAAACTGTCAGCGGCTAGGACAATCGCTGATGTCCTTTGTACCAAACGATCAAGGTGTCGTTATGCCGTGGAATGCGCACAGCACAGTGCACACAGCGTCATGCCATCAAGATAATGATACTGATCACTGGACAGTGGACACTACGCTCTTGGTTTTGTGGAGCAGAACATTTACAGCAAATTCGGTTGACAAATTTCAGAAGAAAATGTTTTGATGTGAAATTGATGCATAACATGTTCAGTAAATAACTCTGATGTCATATATTTTGCTCATCAATGCATCGACGCTGGCGTCCATCATTGTTTTCAACCAGGACGGGAACAAGAGTACAAGAACCTAGACATGGAAGCATGTTGTGATGAAACTGAGGTAGATTTATCCTTTTTAATAGCGGTCCTACACACGTGTTTTATGTAGTAGAAAAGTTATACCTTACAAGGTGCCAACCTTGCGTCAGTAACATGGGTGAAACCAATACTCGTGTAAAGTGCAAGTGACATGTTATTACATTGGAACAATTTATCCGCTTCCAAGACCATGTGAACAGAGGATGTCCCTATTGTGAACGGGTCAACTCAAAAGATGCATTAAACAGGCGGGTCAAAATGATATCGTGGAAGCCAGCTGTGGACCAGTGTCATCTGCCGCACACGATGGAAAACAATCAAACCGTTGATTGTTGTAACTGAAGTGGCCACGCACTGCTTGTACTTAACCCATCTAAGCTGTTAAAAAATAGTGGTGAATTTTCATGTCATCGGTAGATAACTAGGAGGTAAGTACGAATATTCATCGGTGAAAGTTTACACCGGTCCTCCCGTCACCGGAAACCGCACACCTACTTGTCTGCTGACCGGAATGTTCGTAATTGGCTGTACCCACTTCATTGACAGTTTTTCGACAGTTTTTCTGGATTCTTTCAGTCATTTGTAGTCCTTTGAGTTCATGGGTTGGCGGTTATTTGCTAGTTTTCGGTACTCAATTTTTTTTTGCGAAGAAGATTTGTTTTTTAGTACTTAATTTTGTGTGTGAAAAATATTTGAATATTACTCAACATGTCATGTAATTTTATCTACGTTTTTTTCTTCTATAAATCAATTATTCATATTGTAAAACGTCATTTATAGCGATTCGGTGGGATGGTACAGTCTGTCTTAGAAGTACCACGCAAAGTAACGGTGGATCCATCAAGCCTGACCGAGGAAGGGACTGCTATAATTTGAAAGTCACCGAACCAATTGACCTGGGGAATGGACGAGGATGTCAATTGCTTCGGTGACTCAAATTTAGCAGCCCTTCCTCGGTCAGGCTTGATGGATCCATCGTTACTTTGCGCGGTACTTTTAAGACAGACTGTACATCAGACGATTAGTACCCGTTGCACTATTTAAGTTTGTTTGACAGGGTATAGTTATATGCATTAAATAGCTTTGGCTCTTCTTGTCTGTAGTGTCTTTTCCCTGTAGGTACCCATGGATTCCACTCAAAATGACAATAAACAGACTCACTGACAGCAGATAACTTGTTTCCACCGTCCCCACACACAGGCACTTCCCCGTCCCAGCCGCGCTTTGACCGCGCGGCACCGCCACTTCCCCTCCCCCACACGCCCCCCCCCCCCACCCATACACACGCACACCTCCCCGCCCTAGCGGCGTCCTGACCGGGCGGCCCCGTCCCTCCCCCCCCCCCACGCACACACGCACACCTACCCGCCCCAGCGGCGTTCTGACCGGGCGGCCCCGTCCCGCTGGCAGTGACCAAGTCGTCACTGGAGTTTATCCGGTTCGAGGGCGAGGTGGAGAGCCGCCGGCTGCTCAAGTCACTGCTCGGCCAGCTCGACAACCGCACCATCAAGCTGCCAGGCTTCACGGACCTGCTGCGGGTACGCGCCGCCGAGGCGCGCATCCCCTTCCCCACGCGACACGAGTGGGACTCGTTCTTCCGCGACGACCCGACCATGAACGAGATGCGGCCGGGCGAGCGGCCCGACACGCTGCACCTGCAGCAGCTGCCCGTGCGCTGGTTCGCCAACAGCGCCACCGGCCGCGTCGACGAGGCGCTGGTGCGCCGCGTGTTCGCCCAGTGGGGCGACATCCGCTGTATCGACGTGCCGGCGCTGGACCGGCTGCGGCGCAAAATGCGCGCCTCTATCTCGGGCGTGCGCGGCACGTTCGACTTCAGCAACGACGTGGCGTTCGAGGCGTTCGTCCAGTACAAGGAGTACATGGGCTTCGTGAAGGCCATGACCTCGCTGAAGGCAATGCGTCTGGTGTACCGCGAGGGTGACCGCTGCTGGGCGGCGCCAATCCGTGTCGACTTTGATCGCTCGCGCCACCTGAGCGAGCGCAACATCAAGCTGCGGCGCGCCGAGCGCGAGCGCCTGCTGCTGGAGGACAAGGAGCTGGACGAGAGGAGCCGACGCGAGCGGCAGCTGGACGAGCTCAAGGACGCCTCGGCTTTGTGAGTTTACAGAGAGCAGCCTCAGTAGTCAGGGTGGGTCTGGTGGGGTATAGCGACGGGGCTGTCCCTGACAGGGTGGTGGAAGTTCGAGACATTTATGGCTATATTACGTTTTCATATTAAAGAAACGAACCGATTTGCAATTGTATGGATGACATAGTGCCATTGCAGATCTTTTGCTCGCCGCACTTCAGTGATTCTCTGTTTCGCAGGCGTAAAATTGAAGACGAGGAGCGTGAGAAGAAAATGCGCGAGAAGCGAAAGCGTAAGCTGGAGGCGGAGCGGCGCCGCAAGAAGGAGGAGCGGCGCCGCTCCAAGGAGCTGCGGCGCCAGCGCCAGGAGGAGGAGGCCATGCAGCTCAAGATCGAGCTCGAGGAGCGCAAGCTGCTGATCGCCCAGCGCAAGCTGGAGAGTATCCGCCTGCTGGACACCCTGTTTGACCGGGTCAAGGTGAGCAGGCTGGCGTCGGTCGGCGCCGCCCGGCCGGGGCTGGGGACCGCCAGCCGGGGACACCCCGATACCCCTCCGCCGACTGGCTCACTCCCAGTCTGCTGTGAATCGAACCAGCCTCAATATTTCTGTCGGGCTCTTGTACCATTGGTAGTTCGCGCCTACCTTACACAGGCCGATCAGATACATTCCCATGTGATATTTTTCTATGCTTGTCTTAGCTTAACAGGAGGGGTTTGCATAGCAGTAGATTAAAGGCATCCGTTTCATATTTCCTTCTACATTTTTGGCATAAGGTTTCTTGTCCAGTTATCCTGAAACAATACTCCATTCATCGGATTCACTTTAATCGTTATTACGGCAGCAGTCTTTTTTATCGATTTCGTTTGATCACAAAGATAGCTTTTCTAGCGTGCGTGTGCCCGTCCTTTGCAGGCAGTGTGCTGTTGTATTGTTCGTCCCCTCAATGACGCATGCACGGCTGTTTTCAGATCAAGCAAATAACAGTGAATATAACTCTGAAGATCTTTTATTTAATTACATGACATGAAGATTTATATGTTACCAAATCCTGATCTTGCTTACCCTAGAGATGCAACAGCAAAATGCATGGAATGGTACATCATATGTGGACTAGATAGGCGCCTTGTGTCTTCGGATTAACTGGCCATCGCCAGATGTGCGTATGACATGGTCACGCATAATTAGTGGGACGCAAGGCTCGTCAGTATGGCTAAAATGGGCTTGGTAAGTTGATCGATTTGTGGCGATAGTTTAACATCAATCGTCATCGTCGCGGATGCTGATAAACTCCATTTTCAGCTATGGGCTGATGCAGTTCGGGTCCTGTGTTGAGGTGCTAGCTTGGTGTGAAGGAAGACCTAGTAATCCTTCAGTGTGGTAACAAATCATAGGGGATGTGGGTGGCGACAGCGTGGAATAGGGATATAGGTGACGACACGCTGGCGACAGCGTAGGATGGGAGGCGTTTTAGGGCCCATTTACGTGGCGTCCTTTGGATGAGAAGCTCGTCGGACGCAAAAAAAGCTGGGTGCATTGAATGTTGTGCCTCGTTTGGCTTCGAATTGGTCATCCCACTTATCTATCGCTGTTGATCAGCAATCAGGCTAAATTATTTTTCGGAGCCGTTAATGTTCGTTCTGCTACTTCACCATATTTGCAACGGTAATCCTTTTTTATCATTTTGGGTAGCAAGACGATGCTCTTCACTCGATAGCTAGTAATTGCTTCGCTCAGTACTGGATGCAAACATGGCCAATTGATGTCTGGTAACATGTGAAAATGAGCATGAAGTACGCTACGCTAAAAGGTTTTACTTGTATATTGATAAGGTCGGCCCCCTTGAGCCCCGTAGTAAAAATATTATGGACGTCATGATGGGTGATAGACCGGCACGGCGCTCTGTCAGTATTCTGAGACTCCGGGTCTCGTGGAAAGTCGGCGAATGAAGGGCCGGCAAATCTACGCATGCGTCCTTGTTGTACATACGTACGTTAAAGAGTAAATGATTCCTTCAAAACGATTTCATTATTACCCATAGATTGTGGCTCATGGCTATTTTGTTATTGATGTCACGCTTTGAGCGAGGTTGACTCGGGTGTAGTGCGCTCTGTTCAATGCCTCGTCTCTGTGTGATGTTTGTTCGTGCTTTTCCCTCACCCTGTCAGAGAACCCGGCGCTGTCCCCCCCCCCCCCCCGAGTAAGGTGTGGTTGACGCCCCGCGGCCGGCCCCCTGAGTCAGCCGTATCTGACGCCCCGGCCCGCTCTAGACGGAGCGGCTGAGAGCCGAGGCCCGCCGCAAGGAGGCCGAGGTGCAGAACATCATCGCCAAACACCGCAACGGCGCCTCGGAGAAGCTGCGACTGGTGAGTGGCGCCGCCGTCCGGTGTGGGGACGGAGGTCCGACGGAGTCCTACTCCTATCCGAACCGACCGGCTCCGAGCGAACCGACCTGAACCGACTCCGAACCAGTCCTGAGCCGACCCGACACTGACCTGACCCGACCCGGACCCCGAACATACACGATCTTCAGCCCCGAACCGACCCGACCTCGACCACGGCCCCGGCCTGAGGTGTGGCTCCTCCGGTCCTTTCCGCCTGTCCTAGGTAGCCCGTTTTCGCGCCTGATAATCCGCCTGTTTACCCAGTGTGTCTCCTCTCCGGCCCCGCTGCATCCGAGTCCCGCGGAGCTGGTCGTCTGTCCAGCTGTGTTCGGCAGTTCGCCGGTGATTTTGAAGGGTGCCGATGTACGCCTGCTGTTTCCCACTATCCACACGTCCTCCGATGGACTCGGAATGCAGCGTGCTCACGTGGCGTGGTGGCCTCACTTAGCCCGGATCTATTGCAGGCGAAAGAAAAGGAAGAGAAGGATAAACTGCAACAGAAAGAGATGAAGCTGCGAGACAAGCTAGTCACGACATACAAGGTTTTCGAGGAGAAACGGATGGAGGAGCAGAGAGAAAAACTCAGGAAGGCAATCGAAGGCAAAAAGAAGGTAGGTACTTTGTCTGCCGTCTGGGGAGATGTGTGGTTTCATTATCAAACATTCTGGGCTTTCAAAAAGGAAATGTGATGCTTATTTTCAGCTTAATTGACTTTATCAGGGATTTGTCTTTATCTCTGGAGGCTAGCCGCGGCAGGCAGGTGGTGTGATGATTGCCAGCTCTTCAGATTATGTTCCGCTCGTGTGTGTTGGTAAAATAGCTGCGTTATCAAATATCAAATATTCAGCGTACAGTAAATGCAGTTATCGTGAAACACTGACAGTACTCGCCACGTCAGGTTTCATAAGAGCTCCTCAATGAATTTGACGTTTACCACAAATATTCACCTTTTGTTGTCATACTGAGCTGGGAGTTGGGTTCACAATGCGGTTTTTCAGTGTGTCGTATTCTTTAGGCTCTTAGGTGTTGTTTTTAGACAGGTGGTTTGTGTCGCTCTTTGTGTCAGCCCGTTTTATGTGAGCTTGCGAGTTGGGCTCCGCGCTGTGCCATGTACCGGCCCTATAATATGTATGATGTGTCCCCGTGTGCCAGTGTCCCGCCCTGTATTGTATGCACGGATGCTCTGGTGCCCCAGAGTCCCGCCATGTGTGTGTGACCCGCGCCGCTCTGTGTCGCCAGCTGCGCAGCGTGCTGGCGCGCGCGCGCCGCTCGTCCACCAGCAGCTCGAGCTCGTCGCTGTCGTCCGTCTCGCGGTCACCGTCCCGCTCGCGGCTGCGCTCCGAGTCCAGGTCGACCATCTCGTCCCGGTCTCTGTCGCGCTCCCGCTCCCGCTCTCGCTCCCGCTCACGGTCCCGGTCCGGCTCCCGGTCCCGGTCGGGCAGCGGCGGCAGGCGCTATGGTGAGTGTGTCTGTTCGGCGCAGTTTCCGATTTTGCCAGCTGTTGCCAGCGTTGGTTGCTTGGTGCCAGCTGCATTGCAGCTATTTTGTCGAAATATCGTCCCTAAAATTCGCAAGTAAATGCCTTCATATTACTGTTTTTTTCTTGTCGTCTAAGAGCGGGACATGACAGTACTTTTGTGAAGCAAATAGGTCAGGATGTTATTATGATCAGCCTAGATGTTCCTTAAAATGTGTGCGGCCTAGTGTCTGTGAATGTTAAGAAGACCGTTAGGTAGTTGGGCTGGCTCACCGCCTGACCTGTGACTCCCCGTCCCTCCGCCGCCGCAGGTCGGATGCGGATGGACAACAGTCCGTCCCGCGACTACTGGTCCGACGAGGACGGGCCGCCGGCCGATCCGCGCGTGGCCGCCTTCCGCGCGCGCGGCCGCGCCCCGTTCCGCGGCCGACCGGGCATGCGCGGCCGCGGCTTCGCGCCCTTCCTGTACGACGCCGACGGGAACGAGTGGCGGGGCCGTGGCGGCCGCGGCATGCGGCGCCCCTGGGGCCGCGGCGCCCTGCCGCCCCTGCGCGTCAACCCCGACGACGAGCGATTCCACTACAAACGGCAGAAGGGCCGCCAGCGCTCGCACTCGTCTGGCTCGAGCAGCCACGGCGAGGCGGAGATCCGGGTGCGCGAGGACACCAGCGACTCGGGCGGCGAGAAGACGCGTCCGGAGTCGGCCGACGGGGACGCGCCGCGGCGCGTCTTCAGCCGCGTCTGGTCCAAGGTGGACGGCTGGGTGGACAGGGAGTGGGTGGAGCGCGGACGCGGCACCCCGCGGCCGTTCGTGGCGCGCGGCGGCCGCGGCGGCCGGCCGTTCCGACCGTTCCGCGGTGGCTTCCGAGGCCGATGGCAGCCGCGCGGCCGTGGGCGCGGTCGCGGCCGCTCGTGGTCCCGCTCCCGCTCGCGGTCGCGTTCTCGCTCCCGCTCTCGTTCCCGCTCGCGTTCTCGCTCCTACTCACGTTCTCCGCCGCGACACGAGGGCTACTACGAGGCCTACGAGCGCTACTTCATGCGGCTGGCGGAGCGCGACCGGCGCGCCGCCTCGTCGCGCTCGTCGTCGCCGTCGACGGGCGACAGCGACAGCTCGCGCCGGCGCCGCGCCCGGCGGAAGAAGGAGCGCCGCCGCTCGCCGAGCTCCAGCAGCTCGTCGAGCACCAGCTGAGCCGGCGGACGGCGGATGGCGCGCGGTGGGCGTACTGAACGGGATACGAGCCGTGCTGTGTGCGGGCAGAGCACGCGGCGCGCGGCGCTCGACGGTAGCTGTGAGGGATCCTGCCCGGTCGCTGGCTGTGCCTGTCGCCAGCGACTTCTGCCGGAGTTGTGCGTGAGATTGGTCACTTTGGTATGAGTGTGTCGCTGCCATTACACGATGCGAGCATGTAGTAGTCGCCAAGATGAATGCATCGGGAATCGTATTGTACTGCTTTTCATGTCGTTACTTCCATCTGATGTACTGCCCGTTCTGGTCCGGCATGTTGCATTTTGACACCCCTGTATAGTCTCCGCGGTAGGGAATAAAGGTTTGTGTCGCAATGTTATTCTTTTTCACAGTTCAGGGTGAAGCTTCAGGTCATGATCTGGCGTCTGATACCAAGTGAGGGTCGAAGTCAGAGTCGCAGGATCCCAAATATTTTAATCAGCCAACGGCAGTAATGAGTCACCCGCGGTGACCGGCCGAGCTGAAGAGCCTACGTTAGCAATATATACTATGGAACTTCACGTGACGCCAGCCGCAAAGGAACGGATTTTCTGGTGCTCGTCCATTTGGTGTGGCCTGGAACGCATATTACAAATCCTGTCGTTTCACCGCTTTTACGGACCCCGGCTGGCGGCTATTGTTGGGACGGCAAATAGCAGGGCCCTGTTTCACGAAATGGCGCCGCAGTGCGTCACGCTTTCCGTGGTATTGGGTTTGCTTGGACGATGGAAACCGAACTAGGACAGAAATGCAACGAGCGGCGCTGCATGCAGATGTAGGCATCATGCAATATTACTTATGAGTTATGATTCTTGTATGTTGTAGGACAGGTCTTGATTCTTACAGAAAGGCAGGTCAGGCTGGGTTAGGTTATTTATATACACTGTGGGTTAGGTTAGGTGCAAGGGGTGCAAGTGTCTCAGTGGGCGGCAGATTCAATTGACGTCACCGAAGTCGTGGAGTATCGTCAAGTGATATTTCCCCTAAATCTCACTTTAAATCAAGAACAGTGTTCATTCAATCATCAATGACTTTCAATAGCTAATTTTGATCTTCAAATAAAGGCCCTATATGCTTCCGAATGTCATTTGAGGAAATAAATTTGTGATAAATACTATTTGGTTTTTGCAGTGAATTAGTGGGAAATGTTGCTGCATTTTAGAGGACATTTTATGAAAAGATACGGTTCTGACGCAGATGTTTCAAAGATAACAATCGTTCGATGCAAGGTCCTGTTCGATAAGTCTCGGATGACGAAGATCCTACTCGTCCGGCCAATCCGGGATCAAGGTCAGCAGGGGCTTTGCTGCGGTTATGGAACGTGATTGGCCGGATGACGTAGAATCTTCATAGTTCGAGAGACATCGAACGCGGGGTGGTCAAGATATCAATATGAAACGGGTGAGTTATGAATCATCATTGTAGGGGTATGTAATGATGAATCATCAAAACTTACCGTGGATCTGCCTTGCCGGGTGAGACTAAATGCTTACTTCGAAATCTAAGCTGCGTTGCGGCATTGGCGGTTATGTGCGGCGTGTATGCCGCATGATTAGTAAGCGGCGACCACTAAATTAAAAATTTAATAGCTTTGACCTGTTTTCAATGGATAACACTGTATACCAAAAATGTCCATCGCTCTCGTCATAGGATATTTAGATTTAAATAACTAACTTATCTACATAATTGTTTTGAACCAAATTAATACTCAGCCGCGAACGTATAAGGTATAACCCCTTGCCGTTTCGCTCCTGATCAAGCTAGAGCTTCGCGGAAAAAACGAGCGTGTTGCCCGTGACGAGAGAAAGCCGATGATACCCAATTTTAAGGTCCTAGGTCATCGGTTGACCTTCCAGGTCAGGTCAATGACCCAAAAGGCGGGAAAATTGGGACCTGTTAGAACGTCGTAGTGTGGCTGCTATGGGTTTTTTCGGGGTGCTGATCACGAATATCATGCTAGTTTTGATCACAGATGATGTCTTCATTCATTTAGGCCAGGTCGGGTTAGGTCAGGTCAGGTCAACCAGTAGAGGTCATGCCAGGTATTTGTAGTAGGTGTCAACCGCCTCTGACAGCCTCGTAACATGTTACGAAGGCACCAAAACTACTTTGTAAACGTTCATGTGGTTGCTTAATTCGAATTCAGCTCGAAAAAACTGACCTAGAAACATGTCAAACTCGAAAAAGTGAACCGAGGTCACCAAAGGTCAATGACCTGACCTGACCTTCAGGTGACCTTGACACCCACCCTAATGCATGGGGGCAACATCATATCACATGTTTGAACGCTTGAAACCACGAAAAGACTGCAAACGCGCTGCTAATGCGAGCCGACATACGCTGAATCGCGGTTCCGGCCAAACATGGTCTCGAAAAGTAGGTCACAGGTCAAAGGTCATTTGGGTCAGGGTCATGGAATTTTAAAGGGACCCTCCCACCTTCAAAAAAGTTAATGAATTGGCATGAAAGTGATGTCGCTCGGTTCAGAAAGAGCAAAAACGAATATCTACCAAATTTCATCGAAAAATATTCACCGGTTTTCAAGATATTAGACTTTTACTTTTGTTTATTTTTTGGGATATCCGCTGTTCCTAGCGACTTTATTTGAAAGTGCGGCATTTGTTGCGCGCAAAGCAGCATATACCACCGCGTGCTACAAAACGTGTTAGTCAAACATTTAACGGACGTTCGAAAGCCTGATGACGTCATCAGATTCCCATAATGGTTAAGAGATAGGGACCAAGCTGGTCCCACCCTGCAAGTAAAGGGAAGAAATTTCTTGAACACCATAAAGCTGCGGGGGTTGCGACCAGAATAAATGGTGGTTTCTGAGTCTGGCCGCAAACTTGGCTATCTCAACTCAAAACTAATGTTAAGGTGGGAGGGTCCCTTTAAGGATGGGTGTTAAATTGATCAATGCGAGGGTACTGAAAGTTTCGTCGCGATCAGCCGCTTTTTAAGCGAGTTATTCGCGAAAAACCTTAGGGGGGTTGCATCACCCCCCCCCCCTGTGCGGGCGAGGTCATGTTTTGATAGCAAGACTGAAACAGACTTTTTTGGGTAGCCAGGAAATCGCATGCCAGAGCCTATTCAAATTCTTTTATCGGCCTTTATATGCACCAGTCGCATACAGGTACGGGATTTAGCATACGATTTCCAGACAATCGAAAGACTGTTTGGAGACAACAAAGGAAGGAATGAGTGAGTTAAGTTGAAAGTATTAATTTGGTTCAAAATGATGATATAGATAACCTAGTTATTTAAAGCTGAATATCTTATGACGAGAGCGGTTGGCATTTTTGGTATGCAGTGTTATTCATTGAGAACCGGTCGGAGCGTTTGAGTCTTTAATTTAGTGGTCGCCGCTTACTAATCATGCGGCATACACGCCGCACATAACCGCCAATGCCGCAACGTAGCTTAGATTTCGAAGTAAGCATTTAGTCCCACCCGCCTTGCCCCGTGGATGGTTGCTGATGATTATTTTTTTTTTTTTTAGTACGTATACGCGGTGTATACAGTTTGCTTAGTCCAAGGTTTTGTCTTTGATAGGAACCAGCAAGGACTGGAACTCTAGTCTGAACCAGGTGAGATAACTGTTAACTGCCTATCAAGTAGGGCGACAGTTATTTTCTGATTTTTTGAAAAAGCAAAAAAGCAGTTCATTTTATGGTCTCATATAAAAACATCATATGCAAAGTTTGGTAAATGTCAAGTTTAAGTCCTAAGAAGATTTCATTGATAAATTTTTCATATTTTTACATTATTTGACATCCTGAATCCAAAAATGATACTCATATGTCTCGCAAATAAAAGAAAAAAACATAATCAAACCTGACCTAACCTTACCTACTTACCTATAACCTACCAACCTACCACCTACAAACCTACCCTAACCTAACCTAACCTACAAACCTACCTACCTACAACCTAAAACCTACAAACCTACAACCTAACCTAACCTAAAACCTAAAGTTTTTGCTGTTTCATATTCGTATCAAAAGTGCCACAATTGTAGTTAGGACCTAAACTTGACATATACCCAAAGTTTCATCGGGATCGGATTATATTTAACCGTGCCTCCTCAAACTTGAATGTGTACGCTTTTAGCCATTGGGCCAGCAGTGTAGACCTTTCTGGTATGTAAACCATAAGCATCGTCTCTCAGCTATTCATAACGATGCAATCATGAAACAAAAGACGGTGGTACACGAGAACTAGTGATGCATTGTAAAACGATAAAAAAACTGAGATAAGACTCAATGCGTCTTGTGGCAGTTGGCAAACTTGGACCTCCTGACGAGTCTGAGCATCTGCGTCGAATGCTATCGCTCATTACTGCAGATTCCGGGGGACGGTGCCTTTATTAACGTTCGGAAACTTTCCATGGTGTGCCTCTACCGCCTGCAGGTTGTACTACCTCTGGTCCCATCCTTGGTGAGGGTCAAGTTGTACGTTTCCATCAGAGCGACGCCACGCTCGGCGAAGTCGTTCAACACCGTGATGCCGTTGGCCTTCCCCGCTGCGGCGACATAGCGGGGGTCGTCATGCCGCTCGGCAGGGTCGGGCTCGAGGAAGCCGTCGTCAATTCCAAGAGTGACGAAGAACGGAGTCCAGGAAAGGATTCCGGAGTCCAGCGACTTCCTGAACAGAGTGCACAGCGGGAGAGCAAGGCCGTTTGCAGAATCTCGCAAGGCTCTAGGATGAATGGAGTCCGGTCCTGGGGCACTGGTTGTCTTCAACGAGGAGAGCTTCTCAGCAACAGTCGCGGGCGTGATCTCAATGTCATCAGCTGGTTGACAAACCGGCTCGACTGTCAGTACTGGTAGATCATCGCTGCCTTCCTCTGTGAAGTTACTGGCAAAGAACCTGTTCAATATACAGGCTTTTTCATGATTTGATGTAGCGACTTCGCCCCTTTCGTCCCTGAGGTCACCAACTCCACATCTTGTTTTCAATCTTGATGACGTGTACCTCCAGAAAGCTTTTGGATCGTCCTTTATCCTTGATGCTAGTTGTTTTTCGAAGCTCCTACGAATATATATATATATATATATATATATATATATATATATATATATATATATATATATATATATATATATATATATATATATATATATAATATATATATATATATATATATATCACCAAGGATGGGACCAGAGGTAGTACAACCTGCATATATATATATATATATATATATATATATATATATATATATATATATATATATATAATATATATATATATATATATATATATATATATATATATATATATATATATATATTCGTAGGAGCTTCGAAAAACAACTAGCATCAAGGATAAAGGACGATCCAAAAGCTTTCTGGAGGTACACGTCATCAAGATTGAAAACAAGATGTGGAGTTGGTGACCTCAGGGACGAAAGGGGCGAAGTCGCTACATCAAATCATGAAAAAGCCTGTATATTGAACAGGTTCTTTGCCAGTAACTTCACAGAGGAAGGCAGCGATGATCTACCAGTACTGACAGTCGAGCCGGTTTGTCAACCAGCTGATGACATTGAGATCACGCCCGCGACTGTTGCTGAGAAGCTCTCCTCGTTGAAGACAACCAGTGCCCCAGGACCGGACTCCATTCATCCTAGAGCCTTGCGAGATTCTGCAAACGGCCTTGCTCTCCCGCTGTGCACTCTGTTCAGGAAGTCGCTGGACTCCGGAATCCTTCCTCCGGACTGGAAGACTGGGAATGTGATCCCGATCCACAAGAAGGGAGACAAACGGTCCCCGGGAAACTACCGGCCGGTGAGCCTCACCTCTGTCCCCTCCAAGATACTTGAGTCCATGGTGAGAGACCGACTGATCTCGCACCTGACTGACAATGACCTGCTGCACCCAGCTCAATATGGGTTTCTGCCGAAGCGGTCTTGTACTTCTCAGCTCTTGGAAGTTCTGGATGACTGGAGCGCAGCTATTGAGGATGGTAAACCAGTCGACGTATGCTACCTCGATTTTGCAAAAGCCTTCGACTCGGTCCCTCATAAGCGCCTCCTCGGGAAACTGAAGGCATATGGCATCTCCGGCAAACTCCTACGGTGGATAGGATCATTCTTGACTGGCCGCTTGCAGAGGGTGCAGGTCCAGGGAGACGCATCAGACTGGTCCCCAGTTACAAGCGGAATCCCTCAAGGATCTGTCTTGGGTCCTACCTTGTTTATTATCTATGTTAACGACCTACCCGAATGTGTAACGAACTGCGTTCGGATGTTCGCCGATGACACCAAGATGTACTGCCGCGTTCCTACTGCGCTTTCCATGCCAACTCTTCAGCAGGACCTTGACGCCCTCCTTCGCTGGTCGGAAACGTGGCTCCTCCGCTTCAACGCAAGTAAATGCAAGATTATGCACATTGGGACCAGAAACCCTCGCATGCACTACAGCCTCGGAGACAGTGCCATCAGCGAGGCGACCGTAGAGAAGGACCTCGGCGTCATCATAGATCACCAACTCAAGTTTCATGAGCAGACAGCGGCTGCAGTGTCGAAGGCTTCTCAGGTGTTGTCGGTCATCAGGCGGTCATTTGCGAACCTGGACTCAAACACCCTCCCATTACTATTCAAGACACTGGTGAGACCGCTGTTGGAGTATGGGAACCTCGTATGGGGACCGTTTAGTAAGCTGGACCAGAAGAAGGTTGAGCGGGTGCAACGAAGAGCTACTCGCCTGGTACAAACTGTCCGACACCTGTCGTATCCAGAGAGGTTGCGCGCACTGAAGCTCCCTTCGCTATACTACAGACGTCAACGGGGTGATATGATAGCCGTCTATCAGATTCTGCATGGTGGCATGGCGGTCCCCACCGAGAAGCTGCTCACCAGATCAACTTCAGGAAGAACAAGAGGCCATGAGTGGAAACTAGCGAAACCGCGGGCCACGACGTTCATCCGAAGACACTCTTTTAGTACACGTGTTATTAACCCATGGAATGCTCTCCCGCAAGCGGTCGTATCAGCTACGTCAGTCAACCAATTCAAGACCAGGCTGGATGCCCACTGGGCTGACATCATGCAAAGCCTTCCCACCTGAACCCGATCTTACCCAACCTGAGGCTGACTGTCGATAAGCACTGGGAGCTCGCTGAGACCGGGCCCCACAGGCCAAATTGGCCTCCCACAACCCGTATACCGTAACGTAAGGTAAGGTATATATATATGATACCATGAGATTTTGGCATTAGTAGAGCAGACGTCACACGAAGGTTTTCCAACCGAGGAGAGGCACTGTAGGTTTGTAGGTTGTAGGGTAGGTTTGTAGGGGTATGTACTTTGTAGGTTTTTAGGTTGTAGGTTGGGTTAGGTCAGGTTAGGTTATGTTTGCTTAGGTTTTCCTAGAAAGAAGCACCTCTGGGTATGGCGCCTCTCCTTGGTTGGAAAATCTTCATGTGACGTCTGCTCTAGGTACTAATACTGACATTTTTCGTTAAGTAGACTTTCTTCAATTTTTGGTCCTCAGCTTTTCGTCCTACTTTTTTGGGTATTCTCTTAGCAGACGTCGCCCCTGCTGCCATATCTAGTAGGGTAGGTTGTAGGTGTAGTAGGTTGTAGGTTTGTAAGTTGTAGGTTTGTACAAGACCTGTCTCTCACCTGGTAGGGCTCTCCTTGCCTAGCAGCCATTAAGATATGGGAGCAGATATGATGGGAACCCAGGATCAGAAGACACGCCAGTTCACCAACGAGATTGCCCGTTGTCTGTTGCTGTGGTTTAACTGGATTTGATTGTCCACCGATGACATATGTCATCGGTGATGACTGTGTAGATAATCATTGGTTTCTGGATAATAAATACATTTAGCAAGGTTTATTGTGTTTTGAGTTGGTAATCACGCAACAAAATTGTACAGGTCATCATGTATTACGCGAGACCATGCAGTTTTGAAAGTGCCCAGGCTTCCTGCGGCTACTACATCATCAGGCAGTCTGGTCCAGAGGGCTACGCTTCTGTGTGAGAAACATCGCTTGCGCACATCTGAGACAGCTTGTGTTACATGGATTTTGAAGTGATGCCCACTACTACCACTATGAGGAAGCCGAGAGTCACGACACGAGCACGAGGCACGAACGTCATGGGCGGTGCTGTTCACCTGATATCTGTCTCTGTTTCCAGGCGGGGCAGCTGCCGGGCAGGCGGTGCCACCATGGCTGTCTACCCGTGCCAGGTCAGCGAGGACCTGGTGGACCTGTCGCGCGCCGACGGCCTCTACCTGCGGCCGACGGCGTGCATCAACATCTCGGTGCAGCTGCCGCAGCTCAGCTCGCCCAGCCAGTCCATCTCCAGCGGCACCGTCAAGGACAAGCTGCTGGCGCTCATCACGCAGGGCTCGCTGGTCTCGCTCAAAGGTGGGAGCCCGGTGGACGGGCAGCAGAGGCCACGGCGTGTCACGACCAGCGGCGGTCGATGTAAAGTAAAGCCTTGAAATGATGACCTATTTTCTTTTTCATCATTATACCAGATGGCCCTGAAAAATGAAAAACAAATCAACATTCCTCAGAAAGTGATTAAGGTATAACACTGAAACTTCGAATGTTCAATGTGGCTAATATTTTCAGTAAATTATGTTATTTTTATGTCATTGACTGAATAAATTTTTGAACCGTTTGTGTTTTAAACCGTAACCGGACAAATCTTCGTATGGCATTTCTTCGTCGCGCAATTCTTCGTCCGCATTTCTTCGTCCGCAAATCTTCGTCGGCGCATTTATTCGTG
This sequence comes from Amphibalanus amphitrite, assembly GCF_019059575.1. Lineage (NCBI taxonomy): Eukaryota > Metazoa > Arthropoda > Thecostraca > Balanomorpha > Balanidae > Amphibalanus > Amphibalanus amphitrite. The sequence continues at coordinate 81,022 of NW_024882749.1, read as the reverse complement.
TCGCATTACTTCGTCTCGCATTTCTTCGTAGGTGCAAAAATTCGTAGCGCATTTCTTCGTATCCGCATTTCTTCGTCGGCGCATTTCTTCGTCAAGCATTTTTTCGTCCACGCATTTCTTCGTCTACGCAAATCTTCGTCCGCATTTCTTCGTCCACGCAAATCTTCGTCTGCGCATATCTTCGTCCGCAAATCTTCGTCCCCGCAAATCTTCGTCCGCAAATCTTCGTCCGCATTTTTTCGTCCACGCATTTCTTCGTCTACGCAAATCTTCGTCCGCATTTCTTCGTCCACGCAAATCTTCGTCCCCGCAAATCTTCGTCCGCAAATCTTCGTCCGCAAATCTTCGTCCGCAAATCTTCGTCCGCAAATTTTCGTCCGCATTTTTCGTCCACGCATTTCTTCGTCCGCAAAACTTTGTCTGCGCTGTCTTCGTCTCCGCAAACATTCGTCCACAAATGTGGTTCAATAAAACCATGAAGAAATATCAGACAGTCAAGTGAATGATGAATTTGATGCATGGAATGGATGATCGAAACTTTTGAAGTCAGGTAGATGAGGTCAGTCAGGTGAAGCTATTGTATTTGGGAGCCGACAATTGTAACATTTCATATCATTTGTGTCCCGGACATTCTTTTTTTTTCGCGGTCGTTGAATGACAATATAACCCTCGCGGGCCCGGGGGGGGGGCGTTTTTCGCCCCCCCCCCTCGCGAATATTTGAGATAGCTCACGAACGCTTAGGGTTAGGAAAGCGAAACTTTCAGTACCTTTTCTCCCATCAATTTGACATCTTCTGAAGTAAAAAATTTGGACCTAGCCCCCTTGATGACGTCACAAGGTCCATTTTTCTAGACCTCTGCACGGCAAACTTCGGCGTCACAGACGCAAACTTCAAATAGCGGCTAAAAATAGAGTTTTAGAGATAAAGACAAATTACGAGCACGGTTGTGTAGCGTTTGACCTAGAGAAAAATAGAAAAATAGTTTTGGTGACCTGAGGTCAGAGGTCAGGTCAACGACCCCAAAATGTGGTTTTAGTTTTTCACAAATAACTTCGACAAAAATGGTCCTAGAGCTACGGCAGTGGTACCATCGCATTTGCCTTGTCAAGCCGCGTCGAATGATATATATTTTGTTCGGAAAAGGTCAAGTTTTATGTTGACCTCATGTGACCTCGAATGACCTCTGGTTGACCTTGACACATGAAAGGTCGTTTAAAATGGATTTGTACCCGCTGATCACGAATCTGGTATCTATTTTCCTCTAAGCCTTCATTTAGAGCTTCCGGATGGCAAAATTGTCTTATTTATTATTACTAACTTGAATCAGTGAAATAGCCTCTAGCAGGGATACTCTTCTGTGACCTTGACCTTTGAGCAGCTTTGTATCGTAAGATGAACCACAAATAGGGAGCTGATAAGCCTCAAAACATTTCAAAACATCTTGGAAGTTAGCAGGCAAGATGTGCGAAAAAGTGCCAAGTTTGAGGTCAATTTTGAGCGTGACCTTGACCTTGACCTTTGCTTTGGAGCACATTTTCGGAATCCTCAGATTCTCTTCTTTCGTTTGACACCCAATTTTGCCGGTTTGATGCAGTCTGCCGTCCTCTAGGAGGCTTACTTTGAGATAACTACACATGTGCCGGTTTTTGCCTTTGACCTTGACCTCTGACCTTGAAAATTGACCTGAGGTCAAAATTTTTAGGTGCTTTAGAATCGTCTCGTAAGGACCTTTCGTTTGGTATCGCTTTTGTTTCCGTAGCTCCCTTCTTTACGGAGTTAGACAGGGGGGGGGGGGCGAAAAACGCCCCCCCCCCCGGGCTGCGGTGGTTGGGATTACCCCCGGGCCCGGCCGGGATAATCTCCTGTACCTTCGCCGGCATAGGCGGCGGAACGGGGAGGGCACCGGGGCACCGTTCCCCTCTTTAATTTTGGCCTTTTAACAGTAGCCCTATGGGCGTTGCATGGAAAGCATTGGACCAAAAGTCGGCAGTGTCGTGCCCCCCCCCCCCCCCTTAATTGAAGATGTTCCGCCGCTACTGCCCGCCGGACCTATTTGTTTTCTACGGTACACGCCGGCCGATGGGGCGGGTACGACCCCCCCCCCCCCCATCGCCGTTTCGCCACTGGTGGAGCTAGCGCGTCGCGGAAAAAACGAGCGTGTGCGCCGTTACGAGCCGCAGAGATTAATACCCGATTTTAATGCCTTCTAGGTCAGGGGTCGGCATACGGCCCGCGGGCAGTACGGCCCGCGGGCAGTATGCCGACCCCTGACCTAGAAGGCCTTAAAATCGGGTATTAATCTCTGCGGCTCGTAACGGCGCACACGCTCGTTTTTTTCCGCGACGCGCTAGCTCCACCAGTGCAGTGGCGAAACGGCGATGGGGGGGGGGGGTCGTACCCGCCCCATCGGCCGGCGTGTACCGTAGAAAACAAATAGGTCCGGCGGGCAGTAACGGCGGAACATCTTCAATTAGGGGGGGGGGGGGCACAACACTGCCGACTTTTGGTCCAATGCTTTCCATGCAACGCCCATAGGGCTACTGTTAAAAGGCCAAAATTAAAGAGGGGAACGGTGCCCCGGTGCCCTCCCCGTTCCGCCGCCTATGCCGGCGAAGGTACAGCAGATTATATTGTCATTCAACGACCGCGAAAAAAAAGAATGTCCGGGACACAAATGATATGAAATGTTACAATTGTCGGCTCCCAAATACAATAGCTTCACCTGACTGACCTCATCTACCTGACTTCAAAAGTTTCGATCATCCATTCCATGCATCAAATTCATCATTCACTTGACTGTCTGATATTTCTTCATGGTTTTATTGAACCACATTTGTGGACGAATGTTTGCGGAGACGAAGACAGCGCAGACAAAGTTTTGCGGACGAAGAAATGCGTGGACGAAAAATGCGGACGAAAATTTGCGGACGAAGATTTGCGGACGAAGATTTGCGGACGAAGATTTGCGGACGAAGATTTGCGGACGAAGATTTGCGGACGAAGATTTGCGGGGACGAAGATTTGCGTGGACGAAGAAATGCGGACGAAGATTTGCGTAGACGAAGAAATGCGTGGACGAAAAAATGCGGACGAAGATTTGCGGACGAAGATTTGCGGGGACGAAGATTTGCGGACGAAGATATGCGCAGACGAAGATTTGCGTGGACGAAGAAATGCGGACGAAGATTTGCGTAGACGAAGAAATGCGTGGACGGGACGAAAAAATGCTTGACGAAGAAATGCGCCGACGAAGAAATGCGGATACGAAGAAATGCGCTACGAATTTTTGCACCTACGAAGAAATGCGAGACGAAGTAATGCGACACGAATAAATGCGCCGACGAAGATTTGCGGACGAAGAAATGCGGACGAAGAATTGCGCGACGAAGAAATGCCATACGAAGATTTGTCCTGGAATCGTTTTAAACATGCCATATAAAAATAGTTTTTTTTTTGCGCAGGCCTTTCATAAAAAATAAACCAAACATCATGATGGCTCAACGACGGCAAAAAAGTAAAAGGTGCCACTTTATTCAACGTAAGAGTGCTGGCTTGAAAAGGATGGCACAGCTTTATAATTACGGAGCGAGCGAAGCGAGCGTAGTCTTTCCTTAGATTAACGGAAATTTCTGAGTATGAGCGGCCGGCCGGCCGGCCGGCCGGCCGGCCGGCCGGCCGTGGTCACGCTTTTGCGAGGCTTATATCTCAGCAACCACTTGACCGATTTACATGCGGTAATTTTTGTAGGGTAGCTCCATTCCTTCTACCAAGTATTGCACTATTCCCGATGCATGTGGGTGACCCCTTATGCACGTGCCACGTGCAAAACGAAGAGGTGTCACTTTTGTAATTGTTGCAATATCTCGGTAACTACTGAGCCGATTGCGCTGAGAGTTGGCATGTAGGTAGGCACCCACTAGGCAATGCATATCCATGTGCCAGAGTTGGGGTGCTGCTGCACGTGCGCACGTGCAGGGGTCGTTTCCAGATCTCGAGAACGGCTGGACCGATTGCGCTCAAATTTGGTACACGGTTACGGAGCAGTTAGTAGGGTGCCGTGCACAAGTCAGTTGGGACCCATTTTGCACGTGCGCACGTGCAGGGTGCCGCTTCCAGATCTCGAGAACGGCTGGGCCGATTGTGCTCAAATTTGGCACATCGCTAGAGACCGGTTAGTAAGGTGCCGTGCACAAGTCAGTTGGAGGTACCCCCTCGCAATTTCGCACGTGCAAGGCCCACCCTCTCGCTCGCTCCGTTAGTCGCCACAAAAGGCGTTATACTGGTTTGACATATCAGTGTGCTAAAGAAGTAAGAAGTGTCAAAAACTTGACGAAAGTTTGGCTCGTTATTTTCATTCGAATTTGATATGTGGGCCTCAAAAGCTGGAAACGCGTTTTTTTTTTGGAGGGGGCACCTGTATATTTTGTTTTCGGACATGAACAAACAGCTGTTGTCATTCACCTTTTATTAATTTGTTTGCTCTGACGACGCGTGGGCTCATTTTTGGTGTATTATGCCCGTTTGACTCATCCTTCACTGTTTCCCTGCAGATGAGTGATTTTGTCACTTAAATGTCAGTGACAAAATACCCTGATGTCATTTATCAAGGCCTTCGGCGCTCACTACTGACAGTCATCAAAACTGTCAGCGGCTAGGACAATCGCTGATGTCCTTCGTACCAAACGATCAAGGTGTCGTTATGCCGTGGAATGCGCACAGCACAGTGCACACAGCGTCATGCCATCAAGATAATGATCCTGATCACTGGACAGTGGACACTACGCTCTTGGTTTTGTGGAGCAGAACATTTACAGCAAATTCGGTTGACAAATTTCAGAAGAAAATTTTTGATATGAAATTGATGCATAACATGTTCAGTAAATAACTCTGATGTCATATATTTTGATCATCAATGCATCGACGCTGGCGTCCATCATTGTTTTCAACCAGGACGGGAGCAAGACTACAAGAACCTAGACATCGAAGCATGTTGTGATGAAACTGAGGTAGATTTATCCTTTTTAATAGCGGTCCTACACACGTGTTTTATTAGTAGAACAGTTATACCTTACAAGGTGCCAACCTTGCGTCAGCAACATTGGTGAAACCAATACTCGTGTAAAGTGCAAGTAACATGTTATTACATTGGAGGAATTTATCTGCTTCCAAGACCATGTGAACAGAGGAGGTCCCTATTGTAAACGGGTCAACTCAAAAGATGCATAAAACAGGCGGGTCAAAATGATATCGTGGAAGCCAGCTGTGGACCAGTGTCATCTGCCGCATACGATTGAAAACAATCAAACCGTTGATTGTTGTAACTGAAGTGTCCACGCACTGCTTGTCCTTAACCCATCAACGCTGTTAAAAAATAGTGGTGAATTTTCATGTCATCGGTAGATAACTAGGAGGTAAGTACGAATATTCATCGGTGAAAGTTTACACCGGTCCCGACACCGGAAGCAGCACACCTACTTGTCTGCTGAGCGGAATGTTCGTAATTGGCTGTACCCACTTCACTGACAGTCTTTCGACAGTTTTCTGGATTCTTTCAGTCATTTGTAGTCCTTTGCGTTCATGGGTTGGCGGTTATTTGCTACTTTTGGTACTTATTTTTTTTTTGCGAAGAATATCTGTTTTTTAGTACTTACTTTTTTGCGAAAAATATTTGAATGTTACCCAACATGTCATAATAATGAACTCATGTAATTGTATCCATGTTTTTTTCTATATATCAATTATTCATGCTGTAAAACGTCATTTATAATTATAGCGATTCGGTGGGATGGTACATCAGACGATTAGTACCCGTTGCATTGTTTAAGTTTGTTTGACAGGGTATAGTCGGTATAGTTATATGCATTAACTAGCTTTGGCTGTTCTTGTCTGTAGTGTCTTTTCACTGTACAGTGGGTCTATTTAAGATCTCCAGAGCCACCACGTGGCGCTACGGTCGGGGTAGGGCGAGTCCAAATCCCGAGGGAAGTGAGGTCACCGGTCATTGTGGGGGAAGGAGGGAGGGGGAGTGACGCGGTATCACGGCGCATGGGGCGTGCGTAGCGCCGGGAGTGGGCCGCCCGCCAATGCGCCAAGGCTGAGGGGAGGGGATGATGGTTGCGGGTGCGTTCACTCCGGTATGGTGGTATCCTGTTCATGTGGAACCGGCAAGAATGCGACTGAAGGGAATCATTATCTAAAAAAAAAAAACGGGCAAGCCAGCGGCAGCGTCAGTTCCAGCCAAAATGTTGAACAATGATAATTGAAATCTAGGACGTATTCATAGCATGCAACTATTCAGAAACTGTTATTTGAGTTAGATATTTTCCATTTGGCACGTTCAGTTTTGGTGGGTTTTGTCGGGTCGAAAAGAAGCAGAAAAGAAAAAAAAGTTGAAATGGCTCCAGACAAATGACCAAAAATATTTTCTTAAAAAATGAAACTTAGCTAAACATTTATTAGCGATGATTTTGACTTTTGGAGAGGATGTTGGGGAAAGATATTGGAGAAAGATGTCATCGTGCTGATCTGTGTTGCAGTAGAAGGTTTTGGTTCGTGTCTAGAAAAAACCAGACCCAGGAGTGGGGCTCGAACTCACGACATCGCATTCAGCTCACAGGTTACCCATCCTCAACGCTACGAGCACCTATCGGCCTGCGCAGCCTGCTCAGTGTTTCGGCTAAAGTTCGGCCAAAGTGTCTGACGTCTGTCAATGTCACGAGGCGAAACCCCAAGGTAAATGTCCGTCCCGGTAGCTAGGTCGGTAGAGCGTTGGACTCTATGTGCCATGTGGTGAGAGCGCACGTCCCGGTTGCAAAAGTCCGGGTTCGAAACGCGACGTGTGCTTGACGTTTTTGAGCGGCTCCTGACGGGTATGGTTGTGGTTGGTGGCAGGCCACTGCCAGGCGAAGTCAGTGAGGGGACCGGCCGTGCGCCAGCAAAGGCAAAAAAAGCAAAAAAAAAACAGCAAACAAACCACCAGCAAAAAAAAAAATCACCTGCGTGATAATTGGGAGGGCGCCGCATGAAACGCCAGCCGGTCAAAAAACTGGCGAACGATGCGATCTTTCTATTGCTTGAATTATATTCAATGAAAATTTCAGGAGACATAAATAATCTTAATCCTTATAGCTACTGGGCGCCCGGAGCATTCGCTAGCATTCCATTGCCAGCTCCATTACCAACATCACATTTGCATTACTTTGGGTTCACCATAGTTGACAGTAGATGAGCCGGCCACAGCAAACCCATGCCTCATTATCCTTTCCTTTCAAGCAGCCAACTGCCAACCTAACCGGCCGCCCGGCCCACCACCGCGATATGGAACAACGCTGGAGTGCGCCATTTGCCTGCGGCAGTGCCCCACCGCGCCGGGGCTGTTTGACAGGTCACCTGCACCGTGACCTCGCCACCCGCCCATCGGGCCCAGCTCGGTAGTGACCTCTCCTTGAATATCACATGGACTCGACTAAGGCTCAACGCCATCTAGTTGCGTCTGGAGATCCTTACTAGATCCACTGTACCTATGGATTCCACTCAAAATGACAATAAACAGACTCACCGACAGCAGATAACTTGTTTCCACCGTCCTCACACACAGGCACCTCCCCATTCCAGCCGCGCTTTGGCCGCGCGGCACCGCCCCTCCCCCCACACCCCCCATACACACGCACACCTCCCCGCCCCAGCGGCGCTCTGACCGGCCGACCCCGCCCCTCCCCCTCCCCCCATACACACGCACACCTCCCCGCCCCAGCGGCGTTCTGGCCGCGCGACACCGCCCCTCCCCTCCCCCCCCACACGCACACCTACCCGCCCCAGCTGCGTTCTGACCGGGCGGCACCGCCGCTCCCCCTCCCCCCACCCATACACACGCACACCTACCCGTCCCAGCGGCGTTCTGACCGGGCGGCCCCGTCCCGCTGGCAGTGACCAAGTCGTCACTGGAGTTTATCCGGTTCGAGGGCGAGGTGGAGAGCCGACGGCTGCTCAAGTCGCTGCTGGGCCAGCTGGACAACCGCACCATCAAGCTGCCCGGCTTCACGGACCTACTGCGGGTACGCGCCGCCGAGGCGCGCATCCCCTTCCCCACGCGACACGAGTGGGACTCGTTCTTCCGCGACGACCCGACCATGAACGAGATGCGGCCCGGCGAGCGTCCCGACACGCTGCACCTGCAGCAGCTGCCCGTGCGCTGGTTCGCCAACAGCGCCACCGGCCGCGTCGACGAGGCGCTGGTGCGCCGCGTTTTCGCCCAGTGGGGCGACATCCGCTGTATCGACGTGCCGGCGCTGGACCGGCTGCGGCGCAAAATGCGCGCCTCTATCTCGGGCGTGCGCGGCACGTTCGACTTCAGCAACGACGTGGCGTTCGAGGCGTTTGTCCAGTATAAGGAGTACATGGGCTTCGTGAAGGCCATGACCTCGCTGAAGGCCATGCGTCTGGTGTACCGCGAGGGAGACCGATGCTGGGCGGCGCCGATCCGTGTCGACTTTGACCGGTCGCGCCACCTGAGCGAGCGCAACATCAAGCTGCGGCGCGCCGAGCGCGAGCGCCTGCTGCTGGAAGACAAGGAGCTGGACGAGCGGAGCCGGCGCGAGCGGCAGCTGGACGAGCTCAAGGACGCCTCGGCTTTGTGAGTTTACAGAGAGCAGCCTCAGTAGTCAGGGTGGGTCTGGTGGGGTATAGCGACGGGGCTGTCCCTGACAGGGTGGTGGAAGTTCGAGACATTTATGGCTATATTACGTTTTCATATAAAAGAAACGAACCGATTTGCAATTGTATGGATGACATAGTGCCATTGCAGATCTTTTGCTCGCCGCACTTCAGTGATTCTCTGTTTTGCAGGCGTAAAATTGAAGACGAGGAGCGTGAGAAGAAAATGCGCGAGAAGCGGAAGCGTAAGCTGGAGGCGGAGCGGCGCCGCAAGAAGGAGGAGCGGCGCCGCTCCAAGGAGCTGCGGCGCCAGCGCCAGGAGGAGGAGGCCATGCAGCTCAAGATTGAGCTCGAGGAGCGCAAGCTGCTGATCGCCCAGCGCAAGCTGGAGAGTATCCGCCTGCTGGACACCCTGTTTGACCGGGTCAAGGTGAGCAGGCTGGCGTCGGTCGGGGCTGGGGCCGGGACCGGGGCTGGGGCCGGGGACCGCAGCCGGGGACATCCCGATACCTGTCCGCCGACTGGCCACTCCCAGTCTGCTGTGAATCGGACCAGCCTCAATATTTCTGTCGGGCTCTTGTACCATTGGTAGCTTTCGCTTATCTTACACAGCGCGATTAGTTACATGCCCGTGTGATAGTTTTCTATGCTGATCTTAGCTTAACAGGAGGGGTTTGCATAGCAGTAGATTAAATGTATCCGTTTCATATTTCCTTCTTCATTTTTGGCATAAGGTTTTCTTGCCCAGTTATCCTGAAACAATACTCCATTCATCGGATTCACTTTAGTCGTTATTACGGCATCAGTCTTTTTCATCTACCTATTTCGTTTGATCACAAAGATAACTTTACTAGCGTACGTGTCCCGTCCTTTGCAGGCAGTGTGCTGTCGTATTGTTCGTCCCGTCAATGACGCATGCACGGCTATTTTCAGATCAAGCAAATAACAGTGAATATAACTCTGAAGATCTTTTATTTAATTACATGACATGAAGATTTATATGTTACCAAATCCTGATTTTGCTTACCCTAGAGATGCAACAGCAAAATGCATGGAATCGTACATCATATGTGGATTAGATAGGCGCCTTGTTGTCTTCGGATTAACTGGCCATCGCCTGATGTGCGTGTGACATGGTCACGCATAATTAGTGGGACGCAAGGCTCGTCGGTATGGCTAAAATGGGCTTGGTAAGTTGATCGATTTGCGGCGATAGTTTAACATCAATCGTCATCGTCGCGGATGCTGATTAACTCCATTTTCAGCTATGGGCTGATGCAGTTCCGGTCCTGTGTTGAGGTGCTAGCTTGGTGTCAAGACCTTATAATCCCTCCGTGTGGTAACAAGGTATATGGGATGTGGGTGGCGACAGCGTGGAATAGGGATATAGGTGACGACACGCTGACGACAGCGTAGGATGGGAGGCGTTTTAGGGCCCATTTACGTGGCGTCCTTTGGATGAGAAGCTTGTCGGACGCAAAAATTGAATGTTATGCTTCGTTTGGCTTCGAATTGGTCATCCCACTTACCTGTCGCTGTTGATCAGCAATCAGGCTAAATTATTTTTCGGAGCCGTTAATGTTCGTTCTGCTACTTCACCATATTTGCAACGGTAATCTTTTTTATCATTTTGGGTAGCAAGACGATGCTCTTCACTCGATAGTTAGTAATTGCTTCTCTCAGTACTGGATGCGAACATGGCCAATTGATGTCTGGTAACATGTGAAAATGAGCATGTAGTACGCTACGCTAAAAGGTTTTACTTGTATATTGATAAGGTCGGCCCCCTTGAGCCACGTAGTAAAAATATTATGGACGTCATGATGGGTGATAAGTCTTGGAAACGCAGATCGGCACGGCGCTCTGTCAGTATTCTGAGACTCCGGGTCTCGTGGGAAGTCGGCGAATGAAGGGCCGGCAAATGTACGCATTCGTCCTTGTTGTTGTACGTACCTTAAAGAGTAAATGATTCCCTCAAAACGATTTCATTATTACCCATAGATTGTGGCTCGTGGCTATTTTATTATTGATGTCACGCTTTGAGCGAGGTTGACTCGTATTTGAGCTCGTGCCTCGTCTCTGTGTGATGTTTGTTCGTGCTTTTCCCTCACCCTGTCAGAGAACCCGGCACTGCCACCCCCCCCCCCCCCCCTCCTCGAGTAAGGTGTGTTTGACGCCCCGCGGCCGGCCCCCTGAGTCAGCCGTATCTGACGCCCCGGCCCGCTCTAGACGGAGCGGCTGAGAGCCGAGGCCCGCCGCAAGGAGGCCGAGGTGCAGAACATCATCGCCAAACACCGCAACGGCGCCTCGGAGAAGCTGCGACTGGTGAGTGGCGCCGCCGTCCGGTGTGGGGACGGAGGTCCGATGGAGTCCTATTCGAACCGGTCAGCTCTGAGCGAACCGACCTGAACCAGCCCTGAGCCGACCCGACACCGACCGACCTGACCCGACCTCTCCGGCCCCGCAGCATATCCGAGCCCCGCGGAGCTGGTCGTCGGTCCAGCTTTGTGCGGCAGTTCGCCAGTGATTTTGAAGGGTGCCGATGTACGCCTGCTGTTTCCCACTATCCACACGTCCTCCGATGGACTCGGAATGCAGCGTGCTCACGTGGCGTGGTGGCCTCACACAGCCGGGATCTATTGCAGGCGAAAGAAAAGGAGGAGAAGGATAAACTGCAACAGAAAGAGATGAAGCTGCGAGACAAGCTAGTCACGACGTACAAGGTTTTCGAGGAGAAACGGATGGAGGAGCAGAGAGAAAAACTCAGGAAGGCAATCGAAGGCAAAAAGAAGGTAGGTACTTTGTCTGCCGTCTGGGGAGATGTGTGGTTTCATTATCAAACATTCTGGGCTTTCAAAAAGGAACTGTGATGCTTATTTTCAGCTTAATTGACTTTATCAGGGATTTGTCTTTATCTCTGGAGGCTGACCGCGGCAGGCAGGTGGTGTGATGATTGCCAGCTCTTCAGATTATGTTCCGCTTGTGTGTGTTGGTAAAATAGCTGCGTTATCAAATATCAAATATCCAGCGTACAGTAAATGCAGTTATCGTGAAACACAGTACTCGCCACGTCAGGTTTCACAAGAGCTCCTCAATGACTTTGACTTTTACCACAAACATTCACCTTTTGTTGTCATACTGAGCTGGGAGCTGGGTTCAAAATGCGGTTTTTCAGTGTGTCGTATTCTTTAGGCTCTTAGGTGTTGTTTTTAGACAGGTGGTTTGTGTCGCTCTTTGTGTCAGCCCCTTTTATGTGAGCTTGCGAGTTGGGCTCCGCGCTGTGCCATGTACTGGCCCTATAATATGTATGATGTGTCCCCGTGTGCCAGTGTCCCGCCCTGTATTGTATGCACGGATCAGCTCTGGTGCCCCAGAGTCCCGCCATGTATGACCCGCGCCACTCTGTGTCGCCAGCTGCGCAGCGTGTTGGCGCGCGCGCGCCGCTCGTCCACCAGCAGCTCGAGCTCGTCGCTGTCGTCCGTCTCGCGGTCACCGTCCCGCTCGCGGCTGCGCTCCGAGTCCAGGTCGACCATCTCGTCCCGGTCTCTGTCGCGCTCGCGCTCCCGCTCCCGTTCCCGCTCACGGTCCCGGTCCGGCTCCCGGTCCCGGTCGGGCAGCGGCGGCAGACGCTATGGTGAGTATGTCTGTTCGGCGCAGTTTTCGTTTTTGCCAGCTGTTGCCAGCGTTGGTTGCTTGGTGCCAGCTGCATTGCAGCTATTTTGTCGAAATATCGTCCCTAAAATTCGCAAGTAAATGCCTTCATATTACTGTTTTTTTTCTTGTCGTCTAAGAGCGGGACATGACAGTACTTTTGTGAAGCAAATAGGACAGAATGTTATTATAAACCAGCGTAATGATGCGCTTTAAAGTAATATGGTTCATGTCTGCAGCCTAGTGTCGGTGAATGTTAAAAAGACCGTTAGGTAGTTTGGCTAGCTCATCACCTGACTTGTGACTCCCCGTCCCTCCGCCGCAGGTCGGATGCGAATGGACAACAGTCCGTCCCGCGACTACTGGTCCGACGAGGACGGGCCGCCGGCCGATCCGCGCGTGGCCGCCTTCCGCGCGCGCGGCCGCGCCCCGTTCCGCGGCCGACCGGGCATGCGCGGCCGCGGCTTCGCGCCCTTCCTGTACGACGCCGACGGGAACGAGTGGCGGGGCCGCGGCGGCCGCGGCATGCGGCGCCCCTGGGGCCGCGGCGCCCTGCCGCCCCTGCGCGTCAACCCCGACGACGAGCGATTCCACTACAAACGGCAGAAGGGCCGCCAGCGCTCGCACTCGTCTGGCTCGAGCAGCCACGGCGAGGCGGAGATTCGGGTGCGCGAGGACACCAGCGACTCGGGCGGCGAGAAAACGCGTCCGGAGCCGGCCGACGGGGACGGGGACGCGCCGCGGCGCGTCTTCAGCCGCGTCTGGTCCAAGGTGGACGGCTGGGTGGACAGGGAGTGGGTGGAGCGCGGACGCGGCACCCCGCGGCCGTTCGTGGCGCGCGGCGGCCGGCCATTCCGACCGTTCCGCGGTGGCTTCCGAGGCCGATGGCAGCCGCGCGGCCGTGGGCGCGGTCGCGGCCGCTCGTGGTCCCGCTCCCGCTCGCGGTCGCGTTCTCGCTCCCGCTCTCGTTCCCGCTCGCGTTCTCGCTCCTACTCACGTTCTCCGCCGCGACACGAGGGCTACTACGAGGCCTACGAGCGCTACTTCATGCGGCTGGCGGAGCGCGACCGGCGCGCCGCCTCGTCGCGCTCGTCGTCGCCGTCGACGGGCGACAGCGACAGCTCGCGCCGGCGCCGCGCCCGGCGGAAGAAGGAGCGCCGCCGCTCGCCGAGCTCCAGCAGCTCGTCGAGCACCAGCTGAGCCGGCGGACGGCGGATGGCGCGCGGTGGGCGTACTGAACGGGATACGAGCCGTGCTGTGTGCGGGCAGAGCACGCGGCGCGCGGCGCTCGACGGTAGCTGTGAGGGATCCTGCCCGGTCGCTGGCTGTGCCTGTCGCCAGCGACTTCTGCCGGAGTTGTGCGTGAGATTGGTCACTTTGGTATGAGTGTGTCGCTGCCATTACACGATGCGAGCATGTAGTAGTCGCCAAGATGAATGCATCGGGAATCGTATTGTACTGCTTTTCATGTCGTTACTTCCATCTGATGTACTGCCCGTTCTGGTCCGGCATGTTGCATTTTGACACCCCTGTATAGTCTCCGCGGTAGGGAATAAAGGTTTGTGTCGCAATGTTTTTCTTTTTCACAGTTCAGGGTGAAGCTGCAGGTCATGATCTGGCGTCTGATACCAAGTGAGGGTCGAAGTCAGAGTCGCAGGATCCCAAATATTTTAATCAGCCAACGGCAGTAATGAGTCACCCGCGGTGACCGGCCGAGCTGAAGAGCCTACGTTAGCAATATATACTATGGAACTTCACGTGACGCCAGCCGCAAAGGAACGGATTTTCTGGTGCTCGTCCATTTGGTGTGGCCTGGAACGCATATTACAAATCCTGTCGTTTCACCGCTTTTACGGACCCCGGCTGGCGGCTATTGTTGGGACGGCAAATAGCAGGGCCCTGTTTCACGAAATGGCGCCGCAGTGCGTCACGCTTTCCGTGGTATTGGGTTTGCTTGGACGATGGAAACCGAACTAGGACAGAAATGCAACGAGCGGCGCTGCATGCAGATGTAGGCATCATGCAATATTACTTATGAGTTATGATTCTTGTATGTTGTAGGACAGGTCTTGATTCTTACAGAAAGGCAGGTCAGGCTGGGTTAGGTTATTTATATACACTGTGGGTTAGGTTAGGTGCAAGGGGTGCAAGTGTCTCAGTGGGCGGCAGATTCAATTGACGTCACCGAAGTCGTGGAGTATCGTCAAGTGATATTTCCCCTAAATCTCACTTTAAATCAAGAACAGTGTTCATTCAATCATCAATGACTTTCAATAGCTAATTTTGATCTTCAAATAAAGGCCCTATATGCTTCCGAATGTCATTTGAGGAAATAAATTTGTGATAAATACTATTTGGTTTTTGCAGTGAATTAGTGGGAAATGTTGCTGCATTTTAGAGGACATTTTATGAAAAGATACGGTTCTGACGCAGATGTTTCAAAGATAACAATCGTTCGATGCAAGGTCCTGTTCGATAAGTCTCGGATGACGAAGATCCTACTCGTCCGGCCAATCCGGGATCAAGGTCAGCAGGGGCTTTGCTGCGGTTATGGAACGTGATTGGCCGGATGACGTAGAATCTTCATAGTTCGAGAGACATCGAACGCGGGGTGGTCAAGATATCAATATGAAACGGGTGAGTTATGAATCATCATTGTAGGGGTATGTAATGATGAATCATCAAAACTTACCGTGGATCTGCCTTGCCGGGTGAGACTAAATGCTTACTTCGAAATCTAAGCTGCGTTGCGGCATTGGCGGTTATGTGCGGCGTGTATGCCGCATGATTAGTAAGCGGCGACCACTAAATTAAAAATTTAATAGCTTTGACCTGTTTTCAATGGATAACACTGTATACCAAAAATGTCCATCGCTCTCGTCATAGGATATTTAGATTTAAATAACTAACTTATCTACATAATTGTTTTGAACCAAATTAATACTCAGCCGCGAACGTATAAGGTATAACCCCTTGCCGTTTCGCTCCTGATCAAGCTAGAGCTTCGCGGAAAAAACGAGCGTGTTGCCCGTGACGAGAGAAAGCCGATGATACCCAATTTTAAGGTCCTAGGTCATCGGTTGACCTTCCAGGTCAGGTCAATGACCCAAAAGGCGGGAAAATTGGGACCTGTTAGAACGTCGTAGTGTGGCTGCTATGGTTTTTTTCGGGGTGCTGATCACGAATATCATGCTAGTTTTGATCACAGATGATGTCTTCATTCATTTAGGCCAGGTCGGGTTAGGTCAGGTCAGGTCAACCAGTAGAGGTCATGCCAGGTATTTGTAGTAGGTGTCAACCGCCTCTGACAGCCTCGTAACATGTTACGAAGGCACCAAAACTACTTTGTAAACGTTCATGTGGTTGCTTAATTCGAATTCAGCTCGAAAAAACTGACCTAGAAACATGTCAAACTCGAAAAAGTGAACCGAGGTCACCAAAGGTCAATGACCTGACCTGACCTTCAGGTGACCTTGACACCCACCCTAATGCATGGGGGCAACATCATATCACATGTTTGAACGCTTGAAACCACGAAAAGACTGCAAACGCGCTGCTAATGCGAGCCGACATACGCTGAATCGCGGTTCCGGCCAAACATGGTCTCGAAAAGTAGGTCACAGGTCAAAGGTCATTTGGGTCAGGGTCATGGAATTTTAAGGATGGGTGTTAAATTGATCAATGCGAGGGTACTGAAAGTTTCGTCGCGATCAGCCGCTTTTTAAGCGAGTTATTCGCGAAAAACCTTAGGGGGGTTGCATCACCCCCCCCCCCCCCTGTGCGGGCGAGGTCATGTTTTGATAGCAAGACTGAAACAGACTTTTTTGGGTAGCCAGGAAATCGCATGCCAGAGCCTATTCAAATTCTTTTATCGGCCTTTATATGCACCAGTCGCATACAGGTACGGGATTTAGCATACGATTTCCAGACAATCGAAAGACTGTTTGGAGACAACAAAGGAAGGAATGAGTGAGTTAAGTTGAAAGTATTAATTTGGTTCAAAATGATGATATAGATAACCTAGTTATTTAAAGCTGAATATCTTATGACGAGAGCGGTTGGCATTTTTGGTATGCAGTGTTATTCATTGAGAACCGGTCGGAGCGTTTGAGTCTTTAATTTAGTGGTCGCCGCTTACTAATCATGCGGCATACACGCCGCACATAACCGCCAATGCCGCAACGTAGCTTAGATTTCGAAGTAAGCATTTAGTCCCACCCGCCTTGCCCCGTGGATGGACTGCTGTCAATTTAGCAGCAGTTTGATTATCCAACTACAGTTTGATATTCAGGGTGCGCCGATTTCGCCCAAACCTACCCCAGTGACCAAGTCTGTCACGCTGAGCACGAATCTGGTGTCAGAAATCCGCTATGCTCAACCGATCACCCAAATTTACCGTTTTTGAGTTCGTCCATCTACAGATTGACAAACTCCAGGGGCCCTCGATTTCGCTCAAAAATGGGTCTAGGGAACGAAGTCTGACACGCTGAGCACGAATCTGGTATCAGAAATCCGCTATTCTCAACCGATCACCCAAATTTACCGTTTTTGAGTTCGTCCATCTACAGATTGACAAACTCCAGGGGCCCTCGATTTCGCCCAAAAATGGGTCTAGTGGACCAAGTCTGACACGCTGAGCACGAATCTGGTGTCAGAAATCCGCTATTCTCAACCGATCACCCAAATTTACCGTTTTTGAGTTCGTCCATCTACAGATTGACAAACTCCAGGGGCCATCGATTTTGCCGAAAAATGGGTCTACGGGACCAAGTATGACTCGCTGAGCACGAATCTGGTGTCAGAAATCCGCTATTCTCAACCGATCACCCAAATTTACCGTTTTTGAGTTCTTCCATCTACAGATTGACAAATTCCAGGGGCCCTCGAATTCGCCCTCAAATGGATCTAGGGGATGAAGTCTGACACGCTGAGCACGAATCTGGTGTCAGAAATCCGATATTCTCAACAGATCACCCAAATTTACCGTTTTTGAGTTCGTCCATCTACAGATTGACAAACTCCAGGGGCCCTCGATTTCGCCCAAAAATGGGTCTAGGGGACCAAGTCTGACACGCTGAGCACGAATCTGGTGTCGAAAATCCGCTATTCTCAACCGATCACCCAAATTTACCGTTTTTGAGTTCGTCCATCTACAGATTGACAAACTCCAGGGGCCCTCGATTTCGCCCAAAAATGGGTCTCAGGGACCAAGTCTGACACGCTGAGCACGAATCTGGTGTCAGAAATCCGCTATTCTCAACCGATCACCCAAATTTACCGTTTTTGAGTTCGTCCGTCTACAGATTGACAAACTCCAGGGGCCCTTTATTTCGCCCAAAAATGGGTCTAGGGGACCAAGTCTTACACGCTGAGCACGAATCTGGTGTCAGAAATCCACTATTCTCAACCGATCACCCAAATTTTCCGTTTTTGAGTTCGTCCATCTACAGATTGACAAACTCCAGGGGCCCTCGAATTCGCCCTCAAATGGATCTAGGGGATGAAGTCTGACACGCTGAGCACGAATCTGGTGTCAGAAATCCGCTATTCTCAACCGATCACCCAAATTTACCGTTTTTGAGTTCGTCCATCTACAGATTAACAAACTCCAGGGGCCATCGATTTTGCCGAAAAATGGGTCTATGGGACCAAGTCTGACACGCTGAGCACGATTCTGGTGTCAGAAATCCGCTATTCTCAACAGATCACCCAAATTTACTGTTTTTGAGTTCGTCCATCTACAGATTGACAAACTCCAGGGGCCCTCGATTTCGCCCAAAATGGGTTTAGGGGACCAAGTCTGACACGCTGAGCACGAATCTGGTGTCAGAAATCCGCTATTCTCAACCGATCACCCAAATTTACCGTTTTTGAGTTCGTCCATCTACAAAAGTCCGACTATAACAACAGCGTGTCAGACGTGGTCCCCTAGACCCATTTTTGGGCGAAATCGAGGGCCCCTAGAGTTTACCCAGTAAACATGCCGACGTCGGCCCGACGTCGGCCGACGTCGGGGTGACGTCGGCATCTCGGCATCGGCCGGTCCAACCTCGGCACGACGTCGGCTGGATGTCGGATATGCCTGCATGTACCGACGTCCAGCCGAGGTCCAGCCGACGTCGGGCCGACGTCGGACCGAGATCAATTGCTGAGGTCCAGCCGACGTCGGGCCGACGTCGGGGCGACGTCGGACCGACATCGGCCGCTGTTTTGACCGTTAAAATAATATAAAATACATGTTTCATGTTTCATAAAGAGCTTCTGTATTCAAAATATCCTCAGGAAACTCAAATCTTCCTCCACGCCGCAACCCCCTGATCCGGACTGGACGGGAAACTTTATCCCATTTGGGATTGCCCGTAAGCCGAGCTCGCCCGTAGCAGGGTGCGGTGAGTGTTGGGGGCTGCTCGGCCTATCCTTTGGTCAGGCGCAGCCCCGGCAACTCACCAGGGCCGGGCCCAGTTCATATAGAAAGGCCAGTCGGCAAGTGTCACTTTGCCAAAGTGCCACTTATCAAAGGGACACTTTGGGAAACGTTGGTGCAGGTGTGTAAGAGTGGCTACACACCTGTACCCATTTTGGGCGAAATCGAGGGCCCCTGGAGTTTGTCAATCTGTAGATGGACGAACTCAAAAACGGTAAATTTGGGTGATCTGTTGAGAATAGCGGATTTCTGACACCAGAT
Organism: Amphibalanus amphitrite; assembly: GCF_019059575.1. Classification (NCBI taxonomy): domain Eukaryota; kingdom Metazoa; phylum Arthropoda; class Thecostraca; order Balanomorpha; family Balanidae; genus Amphibalanus; species Amphibalanus amphitrite. The sequence continues at coordinate 62,032 of NW_024882749.1, read as the reverse complement.
TCGTGCTCAGCGTGTCAGGCTTGGTCCCGTAGACCCATTTTCGGCAAAATCGATGGCCCCTTCAATCTGTAAATGGACGAACTCAAAAACGGTAAATTTGGGTGATCGGTTGAGAATAGTGGATTTCTGACACCAGATTCGTGCTCAGCGTGTCAGATTTGGTCCCCTAGACCCATTTTTGGGCGAAATCGAGGGCCCCTGGAGTTTGTCAATCTGTAGATGGACGAACTAAAAAACGGTAAATTTGGGTGATCGGTTGAGAATAACGGATTCCTGACACCAGATTCGTGCTCAGCGTGTCAGACTTGGCCCCCTACACTCATTTTTGGGCGAAATCGAGGGCCCCTGGAGTTTGTCAATCTGTAGATGGACGAACTTAAAAACGGTAAATTTGGGTGATCTGTTGAGAATATCGGATTTCTGACACCAGATTCGTGCTCAGCGTGTCAGATTTGGTCCCCTAGACCCATTTTTGGGCGAAATAAAGGGCCCCTGGAGTTTGTCAATCTGTAGATGGACGAACTCAAAAACGGTAAATTTGGGTGATCTGTTGAGAATAGCGGATTTCTGACACCAGATTCGTGCTCAGTGAGTCATACTTGGTCCCGTAGACCCATTTTTCGGCAAAATCGATGGCCCCTGGAGTTTGTCAATCTGTAGATGGACGAACTCAAAAACGGTAAATTTGGGTGATCGGTTGAGAATAGCGGATTTCTGACACCAGATTCGTGCTCAGCGTGTCAGACTCCATCCCCTAGATCCATTTGAGGGCGAATTCGAGGGCCCCTGGGGTTTGTCAATCTGTAGATGGACGAACTCAAAACGGAAAATTTGGGTGATCGGTTGAGAATAGTGGATTTCTGACACCAGATTCGTGCTCAGCGTGTCAGACTTGGTCCCCTAGACCCATTTTTAGGCGAAATCGAGGGCCCCTGGAGTTTGTCAATCTGTAGATGGACGAACTCAAAAACGGTAAATTTGGGTGATCGGTTGAGAATAGCGGATTTCTGACACCAGATTCGTGCTCAGCGTGACAGACTTGGTCCCTGGGGTAGGTTTGGGCGAAATCGGCGCACCCTGAATATCAAACTGTAGTTGGATAATCAAACTGCTGCTAAATTGACAGCAGTCGTGGATGGTTGCTGATGATTATTATTTTTTTTTTTAGTACGTATACGCGGTGTATACAGTTTGCTTAGTCCAAGGTTTTGTCTTTGATAGGAACCAGCAAGGACTGGAACTCTAGTCTGAACCAGGTGAGATAACTGTTAACTGCCTATCAAGTAGGGCGACAGTTATTTTCTGATTTTTTGAAAAAGCAAAAAAGCAGTTCATTTTATGGTCTCATATAAAAACATCATATGCAAAGTTTGGTAAATGTCAAGTTTAAGTCCTAAGAAGATTTCATTGATAAATTTTTCATATTTTTACATTATTTGACATCCTGAATCCAAAAATGATACTCATATGTCTCGCAAATAAAAGAAAAAAACATAATCAAACCTGACCTAACCTTACCTACTTACCTATAACCTACCAACCTACCACCTACAAACCTACCCTAACCTAACCTAACCTACAAACCTACCTACCTACAACCTAAAACCTACAAACCTACAACCTAACCTAACCTAAAACCTAAAGTTTTTGCTGTTTCATATTCGTATCAAAAGTGCCACAATTGTAGTTAGGACCTAAACTTGACATATACCCAAAGTTTCATCGGGATCGGATTATATTTAACCGTGCCTCCTCAAACTTGAATGTGTACGCTTTTAGCCATTGGGCCAGCAGTGTAGACCTTTCTGGTATGTAAACCATAAGCATCGTCTCTCAGCTATTCATAACGATGCAATCATGAAACAAAAGACGGTGGTACACGAGAACTAGTGATGCATTGTAAAACGATAAAAAAACTGAGATAAGACTCAATGCGTCTTGTGGCAGTTGGCAAACTTGGACCTCCTGACGAGTCTGAGCATCTGCGTCGAATGCTATCGCTCATTACTGCAGATTCCGGGGGACGGTGCCTTTATTAACGTTCGGAAACTTTCCATGGTGTGCCTCTACCGCCTGCAGGTTGTACTACCTCTGGTCCCATCCTTGGTGAGGGTCAAGTTGTACGTTTCCATCAGAGCGACGCCACGCTCGGCGAAGTCGTTCAACACCGTGATGCCGTTGGCCTTCCCCGCTGCGGCGACATAGCGGGGGTCGTCATGCCGCTCGGCAGGGTCGGGCTCGAGGAAGCCGTCGTCAATTCCAAGAGTGACGAAGAACGTCCGCGACGATGTGGTCACGAAGTTTGCGAGGGTCTTCTGCGTCAGGTTTGCGCTGAGATCAACGTCGGCCCTCTTGGTAAAAGTCCTACGAGCCCTCGTTCGAGGCGAGGGCCTCAACAATGGCCCGCCTTCCATGCAATGGTAGGGGCTCTCGTCAAAGAACGCCAACGGGACGAGGCCGTCACTCAGATACCACAAGTGACGTCGGACGAAGCCGCTGAGGAGCGTCTTGGCGAGGGACTTGTCCTCGTACCTGGCCAACGTCTTCAGAAGGGAGTGGTCGTTCTTACGCGCCGATGTTGGGCTCGGCGCGGTGTACCACGCGGAAATGTAGACCGACACGGCAAACTTGACGAATCAACGACCAAGAACGACCTCTCCCCTTCTGACGAAACCCCCCTAAGAACGACCTCTCCCTTCTGAAGACGTTGGCCAGGTACAAGGACAAGTCCCACGCAAAGACACTCCTCAGCGGCTTCGCCCGACGTCACTTAAGGTATCTGAGTGAGAGCCTAGTCCCGTTGGCGTTCTTTGACGGGAGCCTACCAATGCATGGAAAGCGGGCCATGGTTGAGGCCCTCGCCTCGAACGAAGGCTCGGAGGACCAAGCGGGCCGTCGTTGATCTCAGCGCAGACCTGACGCAGAACACCCGCGCAGACTTCGTGACCACATCGTCGCGGACGTTCTTCGTCACTCTTGGAATTGACGACGGCTTCCTCGAGACCGACCCTGCCGAGTGCCGAGTGGCATGACGACCCCCGCTATGTCGCCGCAGCGGGGAAGGCCAACGGCATCACGGTGTTGAACGACTTCGCCGAGCGTGGCGTAGCTCTGATGGAAGCGTACAATTTGACCCTCACCATGGATGAGGACCATGGGCAGTACATCGTGCAGGTGCAGTGGAGGCACACCGTGGAAGGTTTCCAAACGCTAGCAAAGGCACCGTCACCCGGCATCTGCAGTAATGCGCGATAGCATTCGACGCAGATGCTCATATTTTTCAGGAGGTCCAAGTTTGCCAACTGCCACTCTATATAGGGCCTTGAACTGCCACAAGACGCATTGAGTCTTATCTCAGTTTTTTTTTAATCGTTTTAAAATACATCACTAGTTTTCCTGTACCACAGTCTTTTGTTTTATGATTGCATCGTTATGAATAGCTGAGAAACACTGCTTATGGTTTACATACCAGAAAGGTCTACACTGCTGGCCCAATAGATAAAAACGTATACATTCAAGTTCGAGGAGGCACGGTTAAATATCATCCGATCCGGATGAAACTTTGCATGTGATGTTTTTATGCTATATGGAACCATAAAATGAACTGCCTTTTTGCTTTTTCAAAAAATCAGAGAATAGCTGTCACCCTACTATCAAGGCTATATAAACCTATCTATATAGGAGGGACCACACTTCGGCTGATCTTGGACTGATCCAATGACTTAAACCATTGCCGTCACAGGCCATTTTAGGTTACGATGGCCTCTCCGACCGGCCATTTTGAGTCCTTCGACGGCACAAGGGGGTTGGTACGACCCCCCTCGCGCTTGGCCCCTGATGGAGCTAGAGCTTCGCGGTAAAAACGAGCGTGTTGCCTGTCACGAGATGAAGCCAATGCTACCCAATTTCAAGGTCCTAGGTCATCGGTTGACCTTCCAGATCAGGTCAATGACCCAAAAATCGGGAATATCGGGACCTGTTAGAAAGTCGTAAAGTGTGGCTGCCAAGGGTTTTATGGGGTGCTGTCTGCTGATCACGAATATCGTGTTAGTTTTGATCACAGATGATGTCGTTAAGCGTTAAGACCAGGTCAGGTCAGGTCAGGTCAACTGGTAGGGGGTCGTGCCCGTGGTGGGTATTCGTAGTACTTACCTGTCATCCGCCTCTGAGGCTCTGACAGCTCCGTAACATGTTACGAAGGCACCAAAACTACTTCGTAAATGTTATAATGGCTGCTAAATTCGAATTCAGCTCCAAAAACTAGCCTAGAAACATGTAAAACTCGTAAAAGTTAACCAGGGTCACCAAAGGACTAGACCTGACCTGACCTTCAGGTGACCTTGACACCCACCCTAATGCATGGGAGCAACATGAAATCACAGGTCGGAGAGGCCATCATAACCAAGCGTTTTCATTGTAGTTCCATGTTTGAAGGTTTGAAACCACGAAAAGCTTGCAAACTCGCGGCTAATGCGAGCCGACATATGCTGAATCGCAATTCCGGCCAAACATGGTCTCGGGAAAGAGGTCACAGGTCAAAGGTCATTTGGGTCAGGGTCATGAAATTTTCAGGGTAGGTGTAAAATTGATCAATGCGAGGGTACTGAAAGTTTCGTCGCGATCGGTCGCTTTTTACGCGAGTTATTCGCGAAAAAACCTTAGGGGGTTGATGCGGGACAATCTGAAGTCTCTGAAGTCTGAGAGGCCTTTGGTCAAGGTATTTATATATGTGTGTCTCCTACCATATATTTATTTTTAATATGTGACTGTGTAATTGGGCTGCCCTGCCAGTTAATGATATGCCCAATAAACTAAACTTAACTTGTACTTTAGAAAAATGACAATTTTTCATCGATTTCGTGCACTTTGGAGTGTGGGGGGAGACCTCCCCCTGAATGCCACCCTGGATCTGCCAGTGAGGTTTTGTGTTTTGGGTCCCCCCCCCCCCAATCCCAATACCTACCGTGGCAGAGCCCCTGCCGGCTGCCACCCGAACATAATCACCCGAGTACATTGTGCGGCATGGGTGTTTGCAGTGTCCCTCGGGCAGCAGGCCTATAAATAACCTGATCAGTCTTTTCGAGCCCTGACAAAACCCACTGAAAAAAACGTCAGTCGCCTCACTTGGACACGGTCCACTGCAGATTCAACTTTTATAGTGAGGAGCCTGAAGATCAACTAGCCATTCCACACCTTAGTCCCAATTGTCCGAGGGCTGTCGGTGATAGACAGGCTGGCATTGGTAGACCAGACGTCACACGAAGGTTTTCCAACCGAGGAGAGGCGCTGTATGTTTGCAGGTTGTAGGATAGGTTTTTTAGGTTGTAGGTTTTTAGGTTTTAGGTTGTAGATGAGGTAAGGATAGGTCAGGTATTGTTTCAAAGTTTGTTTAGGTTTTGTTAGAAAGAAGCGCCTCCTGGTAAAGTGCCTCTCCTTGGTTGGAAAACCTCTGTGTGACGTCTGCTCTACTACTACCGACAGGTGTGCCTACTCATAGGCTCGGGTCTATACCTGTCTGATTTCCTTGCGGGTAAGTGGGTACTTGATTCAAAAATAAGTCCGGCGAGGATTCATGTTTGGCTAGGGTATAGGTTGATACTACTGATTGGCATTTGAAAGGGCGCAGTCAAGTCGGGACCTCCCCCACCCCTTACCGCCATGGTATGTGCATATATTTCTTAAAGGTAGTGTGCCACCTTTGAAAGATTTCCCATTTTATTTTTCCTAGGATAAGAAGCTTCTGTTTTTACCTAATATCGTAAAAAAAAAAATCAAAAATGGGCCTGGAATAGTGCCTTTTTCGCCTAAAAGTTTATCGGTTTTTTGATATGTATAACAACTGTAGTGGGCTGACCTGCAAACAGGCGTCGGCAACAATCGCGAATGCGGCGCACATGTGACAATAAGCAAAGGTCATTATAGAGTTACGACGTACGGGAATGAATATCAGCTGTCTAATCGTAGACAACACAACGTCGAGCCTTAAACTGTAAGCCTGTATTGGTATTGTTTCTTTTATTTGGCTGTCGAACATTATTTATGGTTTGAAATATGATTTTATGTAAAATAATTGATATGAAAAAGCCGTCCCTTAAGTTATGACCCCATTTCACCACACGCAAGTGGCAGAAATGACAATGATCAGCTGACACATTTTTTTTGGCCGAAGTCAGAGCGCGCGGCCCGACGCACCACCACCGCACCACAAAGTATGAGCAGAAGCCGCGCCCAAAGCCAGGGCCCCGGTAACGTGAGGTAGCCGAGTCGGGGCAGCGTGCGCTGACCCAAGCCGGGGCCGCAGCTTTGGGCGCGGTCTACCGCATCTCCGCGGGCAGCCCCGGGCTACCTATCACATGACACCGGGAGGACGCGCGGCCCCGGCTTGGGTCAGCGCACGCTGCCCCGACTCGGCTACCTCACGTTACCGGGGCCCTGGCTTTGGGCGCGGTCTACCGCACCACCTAACAGGCGTGTTCGAAACCGCAGGAGATGATGATGAACGGGTTTATCGAAACCTGATTGGATGAGCATATCGGTAATAGCGATTTCAGTGTGTGAGTTTATTGTTCATAGTGGTGTGAAATGTGGTTGGGGTACGACCGACAACCCGTCGGGGCGAATTTCGCACTGGGGTACTCAAAATTTGAAGAATTTAAGACGTTTCCATGAGTTTTGAAGGTATGGATAACTTCTAAAAATCCGGTTCTCCTTATCTGGGCCATTAACTCCATACGGTCCAGGAAAGCTGGCACACTACCTTTAAGCAAATTTATTTTTTGGCAACCTTACAAAATAAAGTGACTGAAATCCGGGGAGAGAATAGGATTTGGGGTAGGTAAGGTTCTGCGGGCCCCGTCCTAATCAAAACCATTGCCCCATCAAATCAAATCAAAACCATTGCATTGCCCCCCCCCCTTCCAGATGCCCCTGGAATCTGGATCCGCCTTTGCCCCGAACTCTAATCCCCCTCTTAACTTTTCCTGTAAAAGTAACCCTGGTTGTAACTAAAGGCTTGTGTCTCCGTTGCAGCTGGTGACCTGGGACCCAAGAGTATCCCTCAAGTGAATGAATTGTCAGTGGTCAAGATGTGCTGTCAGTGGTTGCGCAAGCTCGCTACTAAAGAAGGCTGGCTTCAACCGCATGCCCCAGATATTGGAATATTTTTCTGGGTTATGTACGTTATAGGCATTGGCTCATACATCGGCACGTTTGCAATGAACATCAAATCACTCGTCAACTACGCTTCCAGTGATGAGTGGTGGTATTTCTCCATCCTGCTCACGGCGGTGGTGCTCCCCCAAGTGCCCATCAACCTGTTCTCGTTCTGGTGGTATCGCAATGACAGCGGTGAATCCTTCGTCTCCTGGACCAACACCGCAGGACACTGCCTTCTCTTAGCAGTGCCCATTCGCATGGGCGAAATAGGAAAAATAGCGTGCGGCACCCGCAGCAAAGAAAAAGGCGCCTCCTACTACCATCGCTTTTTCCTGGCTCAGGCGGACCTGTCGTTTTTACGGCTGGTGGCAGTGTATGCCGGCTCAGCCTCGCAGCTCGTCGTCAAGATCTACAAGCTGTTGAGTAACTGGACTGGCGTGGAGAGCGCGCTCTTGGAGATGGTGTTCGGTGCGCTGGTGTTGGTGTCGCTGGCGCTGAGCACCTTCTCGATGGGCCAGCACTGCCGCAGTCACCGTCACGACAAGCAGGAGCTCTCCTATGCCAGCACCGTTCTGCAGGTCCTCTACAGGATCTGCTTCCTGGCCTCCAGAGTCTTCGCGCTGGCCTGTCTCTTCCACCTCGGCATAACGTACGGCATCTGCGTCTGCGTCGGCGCTTTCATAGTGTGCATCATCTGGTTCCACTTCATGGAGACGGAATTCACGGAGAACTGGAAACAGGAACGCTTCTACCACGCTTTGATGGCGTACCTGCACATCTTTGGGATGTTCAACGTCAAGGATGACCCCGCGAGATATCGGTACGCCTTCTACTATTCCGTAAGCTTTTTCGTGGAGGCCCTCGTGTATGCGGCGTATGCGCTGGGCACGGGGCGCACGTTCGTGTGTCTGTTCCCGGGACTGTTCCTGGTCGGCCTCCTGTGCCACGGCCTCGAGCACGAGTGCTTCCATCCGGGTGGCCGGCTCTACATGAAACGGGCGCCTGCGGAGTGGGAGAACGTCTGTGAGGAGTGCGCCGCAGAAGCAAGTGATTCGGCGGCAAAAGAGAGAGTGGTTGCCGCCGAGGCGTTGTAGCGTTTGTGCTTTTCAACTGAGGTCTGAATGGACTTCAGTCACACTGTTCTGCCGAAAGTCCTCGTTTTCCGAGCGCGTGGTTTTACTATACGATACCTACGAATTACGATATTGTTACTAGTTTGATGTTTTTGCGACATGTTGGGAAGCGCATTTCATTCACTGGCCATTTTATCCGTATGGATGAGCGTAGGCTATCGTGATGTTTGCTGGCATGCGTTGCATATTTTTGTATTATTCATTGGACCTTACCGGACCGGCATTCAGGTGCTATCAAGTATCAATATCTCTGATGGAAGGCCTGGGATTCGCGTTTGTCTTACTCAAAACCCGAGCTTATGTGTCGTGCCACCCACCTTGCTTAGTGACATCCATTTGTAAGGAATGGACTGAGGGAACTGTGCTTTCGTGATCGGTGCTCTTCCAGCGACAGGCGATCGCTTAGGTTGATCGCTGCATGCCTTTTCATGAAGCTGAAGTGTTTCATGAAAACCTGCCTCGGGCCCTGCTTGTTGTGTGTCTTTTCTTGCCTTGCATCTATGCCTTGCCACATTTGTGCTGCTATTGTAGCTAACGTGATAGTGATTTAAAGCTTCAAGGGCCAAAAAATTGTTGTTCATGAAGTGGCACGTATCTTTGATCTCTACTTGTAATTAAAGCTCTTCGAGTGTCGCTTTGGAATCGTGTGCTTTGTAAATCACCATCTTAAGAGTCAAATATTTTTATATGGCATGTAGCATTGCATACACCATGCCTACACATGACGGAAATGATCGAACTGGCTGTTACCGACGACTTTTGGAACATAAGTGTTCGCTGAATCATACCAAATATATATATTGATATCTTATTTCCACAAATGTATTTCATGAGGTACGTAATGTATGCGCCAAACCTAGCCGGAAGAGCCTCTCTATAGGGTCCAAATGGTTTAGAAATGCCGTTGAAAGGAGTAAGCAGCAATTATTTTTATGGCAATTTTCCGATATTTATAGGACAATTATTTGCGAGATGTTTTTTACGCATTCTAGAGGCTAGATAATTGTGCCCGTGATGTTTGTGACGATACGTACACGTGGCCAAGAATCGTTTAGTTGACTTTGATACGAATTTGCCCACCCCGGTATCATCTTGCATGTTACAAAATATCGTAACTATGAAAATACGGCACTTGGTAAGATAGTCTTCAGTTGAATGGGTGGGGATCGCTGGCGGGGGTTTGGCGTTGGCATCTCACGCGTTGACACGGCGATCTCAGTCCGCTGGCACACCAGAGACCGTTGGTGTCTTACGCTCTGAGAGGACGAGTTCCTTCCCGTGACACTCGATCCTCATAGCTGTTTGTCGGTCTGGTCAGTGGCCGTTTCAGCCTGATCCGCACACTGACTGTGGCGCCACATCCTGACCCACCCGCTATCCCCAACCGCTGTTCCAGTGCTACAGCCTGACCCGCCCACTGGCCCCGCCCGCTGTCTCCCGCCAGAACCTTGCACGTAACATGATCCACGTCAGTCTTATTTATGCATGTAGTAGTGGGTTGGTCACATAATCATTAATCATGCTGGTGAAAATAGCCCAGAGATTCATTCTACAACGGCTTACAGACAACCTTCGCTCAAATCACACGCGACGCCTCGGCTTTTTACGTCTTTTATAGGCTGAACGATTATTATATAAGCCAGACCGTTCTTCGGGAGGTCATTCGAAGCTCGGATGGAACTGTTCTCTGGACGTGTCTGTGAAGCTCACCTACAGCTCTCTGTCGGTCGCAGGCGGTCAGTGACGGTCATTTATGTTCCAAATGAAACAGAACACTGGTGGACAGGGGACGGCGTCTCGCGCCTGAGATCGGTGGACGGCCGGCGGTGGTCGGCGGGGCGGCTAGAGTAGGCCGCAGACGGCACTGCCGCCCTTGGCCGGCTGCGGCCGGCAGCAGCCGGACGGCGTGGTCACCACCACCGCCTCCACGCTCTTGGAGTAGTGGCAGCCGGGCTTGGCGGCCGCCGGCGCCGAGTCCAGGTTGGGCGCGTGCGCGGCCGGCTGCACGAGCAGCGGCGCGCCGTGCGTCACGCTGGTGGCCGGTGCCTGGCTCAGGTCGTTCATGGAGCAGTGCAGCAGGGCGGCGAGCGGCGGCGGCGAGCGCGCCACCTCGGCGCAGCTGGCCGACGAGATGGAATGGGCGCGCGAGGTGCGCCCCAGCGGCCCGGCCGGCGGCGCCCGGCTCCGCTGACGCTTGATGTCGATCAGCCGTGACTCGTCGAATGTCAGCAGGTTGGAGACTGCAACAAAGCCGGCAGGGTCAGTCACCTAGGTGGCGCAGTGAGCTCATCACCGACACTGGCGCACTACGCAGGTGGCGCTAGTCGCTGCAAACAGGTCCGGGTCTAATGCTGCATTGGAAACAGTATTAGGAGAGAGAGAGAGAGAGAGAGAGAGAGAGAGAGAGAGAGAGAGAGAGAGAGAGAGAGAGAGAGAGAGAGAGAGAGAGAGAGAGAGAGAGAGAGAGAGAGAGAGAGACAGAGACAGAGAGAGACAGAGACAGACAGAGACAGACAGAGACAGATAGAGACAGATAGAGACAGAGACAGAGACAGACAGAGACAGAGACAGATACAGAGACAGAGAGAGACAGAGACAGAGAGAGACAGAGACAGAGAGAGAGAGAGAGAGACAGAGAGAGAGACAGAGGGAGAGAGAGAGAGAGAGAGAGAGAGAGAGAGAGAGAGAGAGAGAGAGAGAGAGAGAGAGAGAGACAGACAGAGAGACAGAGAGAGAGACAGAGAGAGAGAGAGAGAGAGAGACAGAGAGAGACAGAGAGAGACAGAGAGAGAGAGAGAGACAGAGAGAGACAGAGAGAGAGAGAGAGACAGAGAGAGAGAGAGACAGAGAGAGAGAGAGAGAGACAGAGAGAGAGAGAGAGAGAGACAAAGAGAGAGAGAGAGAGACAGAGAGAGAGAGACATAGAGAGAGACAGAGAGAGAGAGAGAGAGAGAGAGAGAGAGAGAGAGAGAGAGAGAGAGAGAGAGAGAGAGACAGAGAGAGAGAGAGACAGAGAGAGAGAGAGAGACAGAGAGACAGAGAGACAGAGAGACAGAGAGACAGACAGACAGAGAGACAGAGAGACAGAGAGACAGACAGAGAGTCAGACAGAGAGACAGACAGAGAGACAGACAGAGAGACAGACAGAGACAGAGACAGACAGAGAGCGAGAGAGACCGTTTTTTCGGGCAGTCGGCTTTCGCAACTCCGATCTCCACTGTTTGCACAGAATCCGTTTGTGAGTAGATTCAGCAGGACCCCACGGGTTTCCAGATGTGTTTGCCAGTTTGGTGCGTCTCCTCACTGAACGCTTCATCCGTCTCGAATTCCCCCGGGAGTTTGGAGGTTAGATCCCATCGTCCGAGATAGGCACCGCCCGAGATTAGACAATAGACCCCGTCATCCCTTTGAGTCCTACCCCTACTCTCTGTCTATCCTGTTCAGAACATTTGGCCGCTTTATTAATCCATTTGTGTACCGTTCTGCGTTAGGTTCGCCACTCATCCTCATTCCGTCCCCTCTACATATATCTCCGTAACGCTTCTATCCCGTATCTATCCTTATCAGTTTCCTCGTGATGATTCCATCGCCATACTTCTCCTTTCATTGTCCCCCTCTCAGGCCTTCTTTGTTTTTTCGGTCCCCCTTGCCCTTTCGGACCTTTGACTCCTATCACATTTGTTCCATTCCCGACCTGTGCCGACCTTTTCCTTCTCCATCTAGTCGGGGTTCTGTGGCTGGCGCTGTCGCTGCGCTCGGGGTACGCACGTTTCAGTCCGGAGCTGCTCAGGGTCCCGCTGGCCGGCCGGCGATGCTGTGAGTCCTGGCTGACCGGCGTGTAGCTGTTCCTGCCCAGCGAGAGGCGCGGACTGCGCGCGTGCGGCGGACTGCTCGCCTCCGAGTCCGAGTCGGGAATTTTGGCAGAGACCGGGCGCCGGCCGTCCCGCGAGCGCAGCCAGTACGTCTTCATGGCGCCTGCGGCGGAGTGGGGAGGGGGACGGTCAGGGCCAGCCGCTGCCGACCCGACCTGACCGCCGTCAGGGCCCATTTCACCATCGACCAGCGGATGCCGCTCCAGCCGCCGCCGGCCGGCCCGGGTCGAAGCGTTTCCATCAATCTTCCGATGACATGAGAAGCTGCTCGAATGATTGAACGTGAAATGACCAGTACGCTTTATGGCAAGCTGGTGAGTTTATTTTCTGTCAAATGTGGAGCAGAATCAGCGACGACCTTACGTAAGCAATAAGTTTGAAAAGTAATAATAACAGGCAGCGTATCTCGCATCCAATGCCTTAGACAGAGTTGTAACTCATAAGACACAGGGGATGTCCGGTCATAAATTCAAAATTAAGGAGAAAGAGTATCGTAACGTAAGGCCACTGATGCTACTTTTTAAAAATGCTTTTATTGTATCGCTAAAGGTTCGTACCGGTATCCAGGACTCGGTCCGGCTGCCGCGGATGCCGTATATGACAGACATTTTCGGTACGTCAGCGGCCGACTGACCTTTTCCCTTGACGTGGATGCCGCCCCGCTCGACGGTCCGGTAGCTGGGGCCGAGACGCTGCTTAGTCGGCTCCGAGATGTGAATCTGCATGGCCTGACTGTTCGACTCCATACGGGACGCTGCGGGTGGACAGAGAGACGTTACCGAGACGAGAGAACGGCGAGTGAGAGAAGTACGGGAGCTGGAAACGGTTTAAAAATGCCCAACATGGTGGAACTGAGATATTGTTAAGTCTGACTGAATAGGTACACTCGGCTACAGGCTGGTCGATAGGGACTATATGATAGGCGCGGGAGCCAGGGGGCCCACTGGGGGCTCACGGGGTTCACGAGCCCCTCCGACTCTTCGGCTGGGGACTCTTTAGTCGTTATATGTTTTTGAGCCCCCTCCCCCAGCTCAAGATATCTAAATCTAGCAACACCCAGATCTACGAACTCTTCTCGGAGTGAAATAAAACCGGAGATGGACGTCTGCCGACGATCCGAGCCGGTGCCATGCGGCGTGGTTAGGTTGTGCCGCTTAACAAAAAGTCAAGTGACACAGTCTTCCGGTACCAGGTGGCTGCTACTGGCCGTGCTTAGGCAAAAATAATCGATGAATAAATAGTCCGCATCGATCAACCTGTAGCCGAGTGAACTACCCCGCCGCCCTGCGCTGGCTGCCGGCTTCCCTGTCATGCGGAACAGTCTAGATGCAGGCGCTCGCCACCCCTGCCATCTAGTGGCGGAAGCGCGAATCAGCAGTGGCGGGCGGATGGGTGGGCGTAGCGCAAGGCTGTTAGCGTAAACATGAAATTACAACAAAGGGTCTTACCTAGAACTGCATGTTGTCTAGCATGTTGTCTGGGACATTCAGGATATAGTTTTGCGTAATCAGCTACCAACGTCACACATGTGGCGGTGCGTTCAGGATATGGTTTTGCGTAATCTGATGCTGTCGCCACACGTGTGGCGTAAGAGTGTGTGTTGGGCAAACAGCCAGCCAGCGCTCCCGCTGCAGCTGCTCCATTCTAATTTCCGAAACGAGACGATCTTCTCCCTGTTTAGCCGGGTAATGTTAACTCCTTATGAGTACACGTTCCATTATCTAAGCGCGAGCGGGTAGCTGGCCGTTTGGCCGCCTGCGGATAGCACTTGCCTGTGTTGACGGTGTCTCCGAATAGGCAGTAGCGGGGCATTTTCAGCCCCACGACGCCGGCCACCACGGTACCGGAGTGAACGCCGACGCGGATCTCAATATGGTCTCCTGGAGACGGCGCGACCAAAGTCAGACGGGACAAGCGCAGATGTGGTGATTCTACTATTGGGCGACAGTGAAAACGCTTCTACAGTATGGGCAGGGGACAGTATACAAAGAAAACGATTTGCATCTCTATAGCACTTCAAAACTGTATCAAATAGTACTAAAAATACAATGCAGACACTCTTTTAAATTGCCTTGTCATGACCTGGTTCTCATCAAAGCACATCTACAGTTTGTTCACCTGTCGTCTTTTGTTATTATTTTTCATTTAAACACATCCTGTTTGCGTGATTCACGGCGACATTATAGAGCAGCCTGCGGCTCAGAGAGGCGGACAGCGCCGGCTTTACGGAATCTCGCCGCGGTGCTAAATTCTCTGCAGCGCAGCAGAACAGCACAAAAACGATGTGTTTTACCGGCCCTGTTGTGCAGTTATTGGTTCTGCAGTTCCCCAGCCGGAAAGCCGCGGCAGGACGCAGCTGGCGCGCGTTATTTGTATTCTGTCCGAGCGCAGCAAGCCGTGACCCGTGTCAGGGTAGGAAATACCCGTTCTGTCTCCGTCCTTCAGCCTGACCGCCTGCCCTCCACCCCCCCCCTCTCTCTCTCTCTCTCTCTCTCTCTCTCTCTCTCTCTCTCTCTTTCTATCTCTCTGTCTTTTTTCTCTCTCTCCTCTCTCTCCTCTCTCTCTCTCTTTCTCTCTCTCACTTTTTCTTCCTCTCTCACTTTCTTTCTTTTGACTTCTCACTCTCTTTTTACCTCTATGCATCCTGCTAAAAAAGTAAGCATTCCGTCCTCTCTCGATTCTCCAATGAACCTTGCCGACAATTAATGACATCTCGCTGGCGACCACCGTTAGCTGGCGTTTTTTGTCACCCCGGCACACACCCCAGTCGCCAATATATTCTCGGCGCCACCAATCAGGAATCGGCGGCGGTACTGATGCCGTGTTTGGTCGGCGCCCGGGGCCGTTGGCAACACCAGCAGCTGCTAATGACTGCGCTCAGAGGTCAGAAGTCACCGGGAATACGGTAATGGCAGATACACCGCCGCCCTTCGCCGAAACGGGCTCCCCAGTCGGAACGAGACTTCGCGATGACTCCTAATGTGCACGAAAGTTGAGAGCCATTCTAAGAAAATAGTTAAAACTTTTCCGGGATATTTTGATGTAAGCTCGTACGGTGCTGCCGTGATATTACATAGCACATGAGTAAGGGCATCTGTAAGGGCTTCACCACTTGGCATCTGTAAATTGAGTGCATTTACATAAATATCATTAGGTATACTATGCTGCCATCTAAAGAAGCTACGGCATCGTCTGTGACCATTTCCTAAGACGCTCGTGTGCTCACTGCTGCGAGAGACGATTGATAGCAGATGAATCCGGTAAAGTGCCTATTGCAGGTCTCTCCGCTGGCAACTGCCTGATTGGGTCTGGCCCTAGCCCTAGATATGGAGTAATGGGAAAAACACTTTAAAAATAGGTACATCCGGGCACGCTCAAAGCATTGGGAAAGCTGACAACGTATGTAACAATCAGTGTACACTGTACGTTCCCCTGTGAAGCAAGTCCCAGAGGGTGAGCGAGAAATGTGCAGTGTATTGTGATGCTAAACAGAGGACAGATTCGCCGGGAGAAATAACTTTGCATCGTCTTTATTGTCTCTGTCAATGTTCCTTTGTGGCCTAAATGTGTCCGTTTGCTCGTGCTTCAACCTTTATAATAGTTGTGTTTGAACGTTAACTAACCTTTGGAAAAATGGAATGCACAGTTTAAACAAAATAAATGAATTATCCTAATCTAAATATTCTGTTATAGATAATTGCATAAATAACTGGACACATATCTAGTGGATCGCTTATACCTAATGTGGTATTATAGCAGATACACATTTTAATTGTACGTCCATTTGTTGTTTTATTAACGAACTGTAATTTCCAGACTCATTCCCAGTCCTTACTCTTGCATATAGCACTGCACTACGCCTTCCTTTTACGCTCCCCGCTGCTCGCTACATGCGGGGGAGAACGGGTCAGTCTGTTCGCGGTCAAGGAATCGGTGAGAGCGGCGCTACTCACCTGTTAACTAATGAAGCGGCGCTGCTTACCTGGTGAGAGCGACACTGCCCGCCTGCCTGTGGACGGGTGGCTGCTGCTCATCTGATGACATCTCGGTGAGAGCGCCGCTGCTCACCTGTGGACGGGTCGGCGCTGCTCACCTGTTAAGTGAGTTCTGTTCACCTAATGACGGGTGACTGCTGCTCACCTGTGAACGGGTCGGTGAGACCAGCTTTGCTCACCTGTGGACGGGTCGGTGAGACCTGGGCCCTGTTCATGAACCCCGGCGGTCGCTGCGGCCGCTGCGGTCGCTGCGGTCAGCCGGGTTGTTACGTCACGAAAAGGGGCGGGGCTCATGTAGTATGACGAATGTATGACGTCACCTTGCTGCGGCCGCTGCGATCTCTGCGGCCGCAATCCAGCGACCGCCGAGCCGCAAGAAAACTAATGCACTGAACTTGGCGCACTGAAGTCAAATAGGCGCAAGACGTGTTGTCATGGAGACGATTTTGTAAACAAATTATCCAGCGGTGTGCG
The DNA here is from genome assembly GCF_019059575.1 of Amphibalanus amphitrite. Lineage (NCBI taxonomy): Eukaryota > Metazoa > Arthropoda > Thecostraca > Balanomorpha > Balanidae > Amphibalanus > Amphibalanus amphitrite. The sequence goes on along the minus strand of NW_024882749.1, from coordinate 45,403 downwards.
TCAGTTGTAAACAATTGTCGGAAACTATTTCGGCAGCAGACGCTGTTCATGGAACGCTGCTGCGGCCGAGTGAGTGATGACGTTTCAAAAATGGGCGGGGCATAGAACCTGCGGCCGGCCGCAGCGGCCGCAGACTTCATGAACAGGGCCCAGCTCTGCTCACCTGTGGACGGGTCGGTGAGACCAGCTCTGCTCACCTGTGGACGGGTCGGTGAGACCAGTTCTGCTCACCTGTAGAGCTGTGGACGGGTCGGCTCTGCCCACCTGTTGAGTAAGTTCTGATCACCTGTGGACGCGTCGGTGCTGCCCACCTATTGACGGGTCGGTGAAGTCGGCGCTGCTCAGTTGCGGGGCCACTCACCTGTGAGTGGAGCGGTGAGAGCGCCGCTGCTCACCTGTGGACGGGTCGGTGAGAGCACCGCTGCTCACCTGTGGACGGGTCGGTGAGAGCGCCGCTGCTCACCTGTGGACGGGTCGGTGAGTCCCGTGATGCCGTCCACCATGTCCAGCGCCATGTCACAGATCCTCTCGGCGTGGTTGGTCCTCTTCTCTGGCGCGCCGTCCACCACCATGTAGGAGTCGCCGATCGTCTCCACCTGCGGAGCAGCGGGAGCTGAGACCGTGCAGGTCGTCTCGTGCTGAGGCCACGAGTCGTCTGGCACTGAGACCACAGGTCGTCTCGTACTGAGGCCACAGGTCGTCTCGTACTGAGACCACAGGTCGTCTCGTGCTGAGACCACCAGTCGTCTCGTACTGAGACCACCGGTCGTCTCGTACTGAGGTCACAGGTCGTCTCATGCGGATACCACCATTCGTCTGGCTGGCACTGAGACCACTGCAGTCGTCTGGTACTGAGGCCACAGGTCGTCTCGTACTGAGACCACAGGTTGTCTCGTACTGAGACCACAGGTCGTCTCATGCGGATACCACCAGTCGTCTGGCACTGAAACCACCAGTCGTCTCGTACTGAGGCCACAGGTCGTCTCGTACTGAGACCGTAGGTCGTCTCGTACTGAGACCACCAGTCGTCTCGTGCTGAGCCCACCAGTCGTCTCGTACTGAGACCACAGGTCGTCTCGTACTGAGGCCACAGGTCGTCTCGTACTGAGACTACAGGTTGTCTCGTACTGAGACCACAGGTCGTCTCATGCGGATACCACCAGTCGTCTGGCACTGAAACCACCAGTCGTCTCGTACTGAGGCCACAGGTCGTCTCGTACTGAGACCGTAGGTCGTCTCGTACTGAGACCACCAGTCGTCTCGTGCTGAGCCCACCAGTCGTCTCGTACTGAGACCACAGGTCGTCTCGTACTGAGACCACAGGTCGTCTCGTACTGAGACCGCAGGTCGTCTCATGCGGATACCACCAGTCGTCTGGCACTGAGACCACCAGTCGTCTCGTACTGAGGCCACCAGTCGCCTTCGCCTGCGGAGCTGGGATGGCAAGGCCACCAAGTACCTCCACATCATGGGCACAACGAACCCTCTGAGACCGCGCATGTTAACCCGCGCCCCAGCGCAGTAGCGGTCTCAGCTAACTTCGCCCTAGTGTGGGGGGGGGGGGGGCATATGTTACCACCCACCTCTAACTCAAAAACTAAGAGGGCTAGAAAGACGCGGTAAAAAGCAGTCGATAGCTCTCGATGCGTACGTTTGAGAGTATTTCGATCATTTTTCATCTTAGAGCAATATTGGGGTCACCAGAGGTCATCAAAGGTCAAAATTTGCCAATTGTCGTTATATTTTTCAGAAAACATGCAATTATCTCAGGAACTATGATAGCTAGAAAAACACTGGGAAAACCAATCGATAGCTTTTGAACTCTTCTTTTGATAAGGTCATCATCAAAAATGACCTCAGGTCAACGGTTTAGCCTCCAGAGGGCAAAAACTCCAAAAATAGCTATTTTTACCAGAAGTGTTTTTCGACAATAACTTTTGACTAAAAAAAAGCTAGGAGATTTCTATTGCCAGAATCGTGTTCCTCTCGCCAAGACGCGTCGAATGAACTATAATTTGACCTTGAAAGGTCAACTTCAAAATTTGACCTCAGGTCAAGGTCATGACCTGACCGGGAAAGGTCATGTTGCATATCAGTCGATGCATCTCGGCAAGACAAACACAATGAGGCCAACCCCAGCGTTCTATCTCTTTCCAATCGAGAGTTATTGGCAAAAAGCTGTTTGTAGCCTCAAATGACCTCGGATGACCTTTATAGAGGCTATCAGCAAAAAATGACACCTTGGTCGTCACGGGTGTTCCAAATCATTGTGATTCTGAAATATTTGGACTGTTCCTATGTGTACACACGGATCTAGAGGCATTTTCGCTTTTTCTCCATTGTCTTATAATGGAAAAGTCATGCCACTGACCTGACCTTAGGTCACGCATATAAAAAATCCGAGATATAAAAATTGTAGGCGCCCATTACATCATGCAATCCACCAGGTTTAAAACCTCTCTGACAAACACTGCAGGCTGGACATGATTGCAAACTTTTTTAGGCTTGGTCAGTTAACTTGACCTGGTGACCTGACCTGACATGACCTGGGGTCAAAAATTTCACATATTGTCCAAAATTGATGTGCAAAAAGCTACTCCAAGCGGCGCGGCGCTACGCACCGTGGTTTTTTATTCACACGCAAAAAAACGCGACAAGGTGGTAACATTAAACATATGCCCCCCCTCCCCCACCCCCACTGGGGCGAAGGTTAAGCAAAACGTAAACCGTTGTGTAGTGCCCACCTTGTAGACTTGGTTGAACTCTGTTAGCCTGTCGAAGATGGAGTACATGCTGTTCAGCATGGCGACCACCTGCATGGGCGATATCCTGCTGCAGATCTCGGTGAAGTTGACCACGTCGGAGAACAGAATGGTGACGCTCTCGAAAACCTGCCGCAACGGTGCTCAGTCAGCGCCCAATTTCTAACGTGCAGGTGCACTCAATAACTTCAAAATGTCAGTGTGAAGGAGACAGCTGGACATACGGATGCCTGATTTAAGGGACACCTTTGAATGGTACGCACGTCAGTAGCGGCGGAACACCTTCAATTAAGGGGAGGGGAGGGACACTGCCGACTTTTGGTCCCATTCTTTCCATACAACGCCCATAGGGCTAATGTTAAAATGTCAAAATCAAAGGGGGGGCACGGTGCCCCGGTGCCCCCCCCCCCCCCTCCGTTCCGCCGCCTATGGCGTACGTTAAATATTATGCTAGAACAATCACCGGTGAAGCAGGCGCAGGCAAGTTTCTACATAGGTGGTGGTTTCATGCTGCCATTTGCAACACTGCAACAAGTCGTGCCTTTTTCGCGGCCGAATCCATAGACAACCGTTCATTTATAAGGACAAAGTTAAATAAGAAAAGTAGCCTTCTACAGGGCTTTATCTATGCACACACAGCAGTCACCTTTTCGTTCACAGAAGTCTGTTTTACTATGCAGGCATAAGAACACCTTACAGAACAATACATTAACTTTTAATGAGCAGTTTGAGGGCTTATGACCGTCCGTAGCAATATTCCGGATATTTGAGAATCATTTTTGAAGACTGTGATGCAATACAATCTTATGAAATTTCAACATTCAGATGTTCTACCTTCCTCAATTCTAAGCCGCCTTCTCCTTGTCTTCTAAACAGATCACTCATCCTCTCCGGGATGATGATTCATATACCGCCTTGTCAAGCCGATGAAATAATTTCCATTATAGTGATGCTAATAAGGGAGTCGCAGTAGCAATCGTGCATAAAATGTGAGCAGAATTTGTAAAGCAGTAGCCAGCGGATACCGGGCAGTTTAAAGCTATTGTTCGACTAATGCTCGCTGAATTTTTTTTTTTGTCTTTTACTAAGATGTCATTTTACGTTATTAACTAATGGATACTAATAGATGCATTAGGTACCTACCTACTTGCTTAACCCTCGCATGTGTGCGGCGTTTGCCAGCTTCTAATGTGTAGGGGGGGGTCGGTTGGACCCCCCCCCCCCCCTTGCCGTTTGGCCCCTGATCGAGCTAGAGCTTCGCGGAAAAAACGAGCGTGTTGCCCGTGACGAGAGGAAGCCGATGATACCCAATTTTAACCCTCGCATGTGTGCGGCGTTTGCCAGCTTCTAATGTGTAGGGGGGTCGGTTGGACCCCCCTTGCCGTTTGGCCCCTGATCGAGCTAGAGCTTCGCGGAAAAAACGAGCGTGTTGCCCGTGACGAGAGGAAGCCGATGATACCCAATTTTAAGGTCCTAGGTCATTGGTTGACCTTCCAGATCAGGTCAATGACCCAAAGTCGGGAAAATCGGGACCTGTTAGAAAGTCGTAAAGTGTGGCTGCTAAGGGGTTTTTCGGGGTGCTGATAACGAATATCGTGTTAGTTTTGATCACAGATGATGTCTTGAAGCATTTAGACCAGGTCGGGTCAGGTCAGGTCAGGTCAACCAGTAGGCGTCGTGACGGGTATTCGTAGTACGTGTCAAACGCCTCTGACAGCTTCGTAACATGTTACGAAGTCACCAAAACTACTTCGTAAATGTTCAAATGGTTGCTAAATTCGAATTCAGCTCCAAAAACTAGCCTAGAAACATGTAAAACTCGAAAAAGTGACCCGAGGTCACCCGAGGTCACCAAAGGTCAATGACCTGACCTGACCTTCAGGTGACCTTGACACACACGGGAGTAACATCAAATCACATGTTTGAACGTTTGAAACCACGAAAAGCTTGCAAACACGCGGCTAGTGCGAGCCGACATACGCGAAATCGCGATTCCGGCCAAACATGGTCTCGGAAAAGAGGTCACAGGTCAAAGGTCATTTGGGTCAGGGTCATGAAATTTTCAGGGTAGGTGTCAAATTGATCAATGCGAGGGTACTGAAAGTTTCGTCGCGATCGGCCGCTTTTTACGCGAGTTATTCGCGAAAAACCATGGGGGGGTCCATCCGACCCCCCCCCCCCTACACATGCGAGGGTTAAGGTCCTAAGTCATTGGTTGACCTTCCAGGTCAGGTCAATGACCCAAAGTCGGGAAAATCGGGACCTGTTAGAAAGTCGTAAAGTGTGGCTGCTAAGGGGTTTTTCGGGGTGCTGATCACGAATATCGTGTTAGTTTTGATCACAGATGATGTCTTGAAGCATTTAGACCAGGTCGGGTCAGGTCAGGTCAGGTCAACCAGTAGGCGTCGTGACGGGTATTCGTAGTACGTGTCAACCGCCTCTGACAGCTTCGTAACATGTTACGAATTCACCAAAACTACTTCGTAAATGTTCAAATGGTTGCTAAATTCGAATTCAGCTCCAAAAACTAGCCTAGAAACTTGTAAAACTCGAAAAAGTGACCCGAGGTCACCCGAGGTCACCAAAGGTCAATTACCTGACCTGACCTTCAGGTGACCTTGACACACACGGGAGTAACATCAAATCACATGTTTGAACGTTTGAAACCACGAAAAGCTTGCAAACACGCGGCTAGTGCGAGCCGACATACGCGAAATCGCGATTCCGGCCAAACATGGTCTCGGAAAAGAGGTCACAGGTCAAAGGTCATTTGGGTCAGGGTCATGAAATTTTCAGGGTAGGTGTAAAATTGATCAATGCGAGGGTACTAAAAGTTTCGTCGCGATCGGCCGCTTTTTACGCGAGTTATTCGCGAAAAACCATGGGGGGGGGGTCCATCCGACCCCCCCCCCCCTACACATGCGAGGGTTAAAAGCATATCGAAGAAAAAAAGTAATCCATATCCGCAATGATGCAACAGCAACGCCACTGCGTTGGAAAGGAAATAGTTTCAGAGACCGATTGGTTCGATTGCCATATTGACAAGCCCTTGCATGAGAGTAGAGTTTTATTGAAGTGCGTCGATGGTTAGCATGGAATTGGTTTCGGAATGACGCAACGGTGAATGGCCACGCCCTTGTCGGAAACTTTTCGATACTCTGAACTCGGCCCCACAAATGAATAGAGCCATTCGGGGTAGTCGGCGGATGCGTCTGCACTTGTAACGCGTCACTGTCGTTTGGTCTTTTATTTACTCTGCCGGGTAATTATGGTCTAATGCAGTGGTCATGGTCACACCCATAGACCTACACCACAGAGCTCTATGGCACACCATATACATACAACTCTCTTGATGCAATAGATAAACGGTGCGATAAACATTTGAAATAAATTGACCTGAAGGTAATGCATAATTTATTGCAAACTTTAATGCAAATAAACAAATGAGTAAGGTGCGAATACAAGCTACAGAAGGGTTAAAAGTATTGCCTAAAAATGACAGCTTCCCCAGCGAGCCACAGCGAGTTATGAGCGGTACTGTTAGTTTCCCGCCAGTATCCAATTCCATCTATCAAATCCTAATAAGGCGCCTTTCACTGAATTCGGCTCTGCCGCACAAAGACCAAAGGGTTTTTATGTTACGAGGGCTGGAAAATTGTGGAGACAGCTTGATGCCTACTGGCCATCGTCGATTAACTTTCGAACATGACACTTATTTGTCGTGAATTGAAGGCACTTCAGTGTGGGTTTTGATGACGTTATAAGACGTCACAAAGGCAAGGTCTGTGGCCCTTTGTCAGGAAGTCTGATGAAACCAGGGACAGCGATCCCATGGGGTCACGACGTTGTTAGGTCTCTTTATGATAGGTGCATGCCAAGACAAATTGAACTCATTTGCTGCCAACACAGATTCCAGCCAGGTCTTTTCCGAGTGCTGATTGAGGAGTTCGCTTAAAATGGACACCGATACCATCAATAGGTGTTCGATTTAATGTCGCAGTCACGAGGAGTTACGAGTGCGTGCCTGTGTGAAATATGATAATCATAGCTCCCTTTTCAACTGTGTTTCACGTTTAACTGCATTCGATAAGATTAAGTTCATTCAACTGTGTCCATCATACCACAATTATGCACACGATTAGCCATGCTTAATGAAAACATCACACACAATAGCTGTCACACATCACTTAGACCTTAGCCATAACAGTGCGATAACACAGTCTATTGCGCCACTTGAGTGGTGACTGCTCTCTCCGGAATGGAGAATCTGTCTCTCACCTCACACGTGTCAACGGGGTTGGCGCCCTTCCTGAGCCGGTTGGCCACCTCCTTGGGGATCATCTGGTACAGCAGCTCATCCGTCCTCCGCATCTCATCGTCCAGCTTCTTCATCGACTCCTCGAGCTTCTTCGACTTGAGCTGCTCCTGGTCCAGCGCCAGCTTGAGCTCGATCGACTGCTGCGTGCTCGCCAGCATCAGGTCCCTGGAGGGAGGGAGCGACACGCGCCATCAGCCCGCCACCAGGGGCCCGGGGCTTGTGCATTCGCAGTGCAACAGGCGGATCTATCAGTGGTGCAGACTGACCTGCACTACGCTTTAAACGGCCTAGAACGGTTCAAAGCGCCTGTCCCTGCATTATATAACTAAAAGTCTGACAGCAACGCAACAATGAGTCAAGCTAAGTTTTGCTTTGAAAGGGTTGATTTAATACCGTGTTCACTTGCAGCGATCTCATGCCACCATCGCACACTGACTGAATCCGTTGGTTCACACCACGCTGCTGACCTGCTGAAGTCGTGCATCGAGAGGTCGTTGATGAAGAGTCCGGTGTGAATCATGGCGTCCAGATCTGGCATCACGGGCGTGCCCAGGAACAGGATCATCCGCCACTCGTCAAAGTACATCATCTGACCTGGCGGCACGGCCAGCGCCCGGTAGAGTGGCGGCTCCAGTCGGTACATTACTCGGCGCCAGCGGTAAGGTGAACAGCGGTTCACAGGACAGTTTGTTAGGAACCGTCATCTGCACTGATCTACCTTGACTACCCTCTCAATGTTCTTTTTTCTGTCTCTTTTTGAGGATATGAAAGAACGCTTTTTATTGCTGTTGTTGTGGAGCAATACAATTACAGCTTTGCACTTTGGTGTACTTTTATTTCTCTGGAAACTAAAGGATAAACTTATGTGACAGACTTTAGAATGGGGTGAAAATTGACAACTGAGTTAGTAACATGGACACATATTTTCAGAATAGTTCGAGTAAAATGCAATTAATTGTAGCAATTTGGATGGACCATGCAAACTGTCACATGTGTACCGTTTCACCTTTGAAGCTTATCAGATAAAAGAGCAGGTTCAATCGATTGTCGTTAACATTTTTATATTGCAACATTTATTTAAGCTTAAATTGCATCAAACTTTAAATAGGCTTATGGCGTTTTCACCCATGGAGCAAAAAAGAAAGTTTTTGTCAAAACCCAGCCAATAAGACCTACGTACGTACCTAGCCGGGGTCCCCTTCGGGCCACTATGTTAGTCTCACTACATTAGGCCACCATTACAGAATGGCCTGTGTCTGCGACGGTTAAAGACTCTTCCAGACCCAGTTCCTCTACCCACCACAGCCTCATTTTTGGCAGCCGCGCAATGGTCGCACCTTTGAGTCGCAGATTTTTCTCCTTGATGATGAGGTCGTCGTCGAAGTCGTCGACCATGCCGTTGGTGTTGACCTTGCTGTCCAGCGCCCGTAGGCGAGACGGGGCGTCGATTGTTACCAGCTCGAAAATGTTGTTGGTCTTTTTCAGAATCTGCAGCGCGGCACCGTGTCAGTTTCGCATTGTAAGTGGTGTATTGTGTCGGAAAAAGGAACTCGGACGCGGACAGACGGGAGTTCTGTGTCTCCGCACCAGAGCTGGAGGCGGAGAACAATGCAACAGACACCACAAAAATAAAAGCAATAAAGTAAAAGAATGCTGCTGGCGTTTCATATGTTGTTGACAGAAAGCTTACAACAATCCTCCTTTCGACATATCAATGGAAGAATGTCCACGCCGTGAGCTCGTGAATCGGTTGGATGTCGGATGGCGCTTGTAAAATGCATGGTTTCCTCATGAAATACGGCTTTCAAAGACACCTCCAATCCATTTTAAATCGCAGGCTTTCTCGGAACCCAAAGTTACACCATCTGCATCGACTGAGATAGGCGAGAAGCTTACCCCTGAGAATCTAAACTCCACCAGCGGCCGGACCAGGTCGAACCACTCATCAATTTTCCTTCCGATCAGCTCCGGCAGAATGGTCATCATCGACTGACCGAGGTTCTTTACAACCATATTTGATCTGTCGGAAAATAGTGCACGAGTCATTCCACAGCTCTGAATCGCTTTCGATGTGTTGTAAATTGTGATGTGATCTTCCGCAGTTCTCGATTTAGTTTTGTGTGAAGAAGATTCCCACAAGATGTCACAAGGTATTGGTCACTAGGTCTAGGCCAAGTCTCGTTATCATCGAATATCCTCATCAAATTCCTTTTCATAAAGCATAATTCATGCCAGCGTTAGTATCATCACCGTTATGGCCGATTCTGGATCGCAGTTATAATTGATTATGTGATGCCTCACGCGGCGATGAGGGAAACTGCACCGAGCGACGGTCTGGCTGGTGGCCAGGGCGCGTGCCGGCGGCCACAGTGGGGCAATCTCCGTACCGGCAGCGCCGGATGGCCGCTGCCGATCGGCCGCCGGCTCGGCCGAGGTCGATGCGATTTGTCCGCTCGGTCACCGGTGGCCGGTGACGCCGGCGATCCTGGCAGTCGACACCAGTGCCGTCCGGTCGTGCGGTCACGGCCGAAGTGGCGCGAGGCCGACACTTCCCGTCCCTGGGAGCTGGCCCAGTCAGGCCGCGGCGTGGGATTCCCAGCTGTCAGCTTTGTCTGAGGGGTGAGCCGAGATCTCTGAATGGAGCGGCCCACTCCGCTGCTGTTGTGGCGCGGTATTTGGGAGAGCTCGCTGCACCCACGTCCCGGCAGCGGCGGCTCAGCGAGCCGCTGATATTGACCGTGGTAATGTGTTTACCGTGTATTGAATGGTAACCGAATTAGCGCCCGGCGGCCGGAAACACACGGGTCGCGCAGCTCCGCGTCACACAGCGATATTCGGGGAAGGAAGGTCAACTATAAAAAGACAGCCCAAAAACTGCCCGAGGATTCCCCGGGCAGATCTTGTGTTTTAATTTGTGAAACAACTTATATTTGGGAGAGCTCGCTGCACCCACGTCCCGGCAGCGGCGGCTCAGCGAGCCGCTGATATTGACCGTGGTAATGTGTTTACCGTGTATTGAATGGTAACCGAATTAGCGCCCGGCGGCCGGAAACACACGGGTCGCGCAGCTCCGCGTCACACAGCGATATTCGGGGAAGGAAGGTCAACTATAAAAAGACAGCCCAAAAACTGCCCGAGGATTCCCCGGGCAGATCTTGTGTTTTAATTTGTGAAACAACTGCTTCAGCGGCCTTTGCTACATTAAAATCCCTTCCAAAGCAATATCTTTAAAATAATAGTGTGCCTTCACTGAATTGACTCTGCTCTGTCCAGTGAAAAGAAAACGTTTTATGTGTGGCCTACTGGCTGAAGCTCGTTAACCCGCGCCCCGCTGGGCTATTCAGCCATACGCGCCCTGCTGGGGGGGGGGGGGCAGATTCTGCCCCCCCCCCTGTCTAACTTCCGAACCGATGGTCGTAGAAAGACGGGGAAAACGGCAATCGAAAGCTCTCAACAAGGCGGAATTTAGGAGCCCAATTTTTTTTTGCTTAAGTAGGTCAGAGGTCAGGTCAAGGTCAGGTCAAGGGTACAAAATGCAAGTTTCTACAGTATCGGCCTTGCACCGTAGTTGCCGAAGAATGGACTGAGACTGATTGCCCAAAACGTGTTCTTAGACTACCAAGACAATATTCGTTGCATACAATGTCATTCAAAGGTCAAGGTCAAGGTCAGGTCAGGTCAGGTCACCAAAAACAAAATATAGAAAAGGGCATGTGCGACACATGCTTTATGGGTCATTTTACTCATAGAATTCAATAGGCACACTCAATAAGTGATATGGACCACCTCTGGATGAATTTCAGGTCGAGGTCAGGTCAAGGTCAGGTCAAGTGAGGTCAAATTTTGAAATTGGTTGTTAAGGCCTCAAAAGGTGTCTATCTGATGCAGTTTTTCACGGTGAATCGAATGGTGCTAGTTTTGTTTCCGTACGAGGTCTAGAACTTCCAAAAAAAATCATTTTAAAAAAAAAATTGTTTGTCGTGACGTCATACAGTTTTGAATAACTCCCACATTTTTGAACCGATTCTTCTAAAAATTGGTATGTAGGTGCACATAGACCACTTCTCTGACATATATTCCAGTTTTTTTTCGATACACACAAAATTTTGGATTTTATAATTATTTTCCCAAAAAAGTCAGCTTTTGAAGAAAAAATGGGCCAAAATCGAAAATTTTCAAAAAACCGAGATAGCCATTTGATAGACAAAGTAGAATCACGAATAACTCTTTTTGTAACGTCTTGATTCCTTTAAAAATGAAGATGTTATCGGCGTTTGAAATTTTGGCGTTTTTGAGGCGAAAATGGCGAACATGACGTCACTAAAACGTCAATTTCTCAAAAGTTTCCCGTCGGATTTCGCTCAAATTTTCAGGAAACGTGTCAAATTGATGTATGATAAGGTACCGCAAGTTTGACGTTGCTGGCGTAACGCGTTTAGAAGTTATTGGTGAAAAACGGTAGGGGGCAGATTCTGCCCCCCCCCCCCCCAGCGGGGCGCGGGTTAACAATCAGGATACAGAGTTGCCTTGTGAAATACGTTTGTCATAACTGAAACAGCAATCCGTGTCAAAGTTTCAACTGTTACACTGCATCTCAGTCTGATTTTAATGCCATAAAGGCATATTTGACACCGTGCGTCTGAATAATCTTGCAAATCCGACGTAAACCTTCCATTAGGTCACAAGTTAATTGAATTCAAGTGCGTTAAGAGTGTGCTGTGTCTCAGTCCAAACACCACTGAGGGCGGTGTCGACCTAGTCACATGAAGAAGCCGCAGGAAGCGGCTGCGGGGCAGCTGCAGCTCGTGCTCACGTGAAGGCGATGGAGAATGGGAACAGCTCGAAGATGATGCCGGCGCGGATGGGCAGGCTCTGCTCGTCGCGCACCAGCCGGATGGCGTGGCTCTCGCGGAAGGCGTGGTTGTCGAACGTCAGCTGGAAGGTGACGTGGTACGAGTCGACCAGTGAGTCCTCGCGCACTAGCTCGATCTCCATCTCGGTGTCGTAGAAATGCCGAGCCACCTGCGGTCGGCGGAGACGGGAGAGTGGGCAGTCCCGTCAGGCTGCTGATACTCTGAATACTTACAGATATTTATCTATACTCTGAATATTTTTGCCGCAATTTGTTAGCTCTGGAATTTTCAGTTATGCTCTTTTTTTTGTCAGCATTAAAAACACATTGCGATGACAAAATGCGTTCATTTTTCAATCGACGCAGGTCATGATGGTTCTCTGAAGTACAAGGCATTCAACAGATTCATGTTTCCTATCGGGGTAAGAATTTATGAACAAACTTGCTAATTCCATCGTATTATCTGGCGGATATCTTCACTTGCTACATACCATGCTCAATAGCCATGGTGTAGCCTCGGATCTACCTCTTAGATTCGCTCCATGAACATAACTAGGCTCGGTCATGCCTGTTTGCATCGTTGCACGGTGAAGCCGCAGTCGTTACATACCTGTTTGATTTGTCCCATGGTGTAGCCTCCGTAGCCCCGTCGTTTGCTCCGGTAGTGTAACACCATGCCGGTTGGTGTTTCGTTCTCGCAGAAAAACGACGGCGGCCTCATGCGCGGATACGAGAACTTGAGGTACTCGTGCAGGTTGTCCAGACCTGTCGGAGAAACGTGAGAGCGCTCTGACCGGCTCGGGTGCCGGTGAGGCATTACTTACACTCTATAACAGTCCATGGCTGATTTTTTAGGAATCACTGACCAGTTTCGGACCAAGATGAGCCAAACTATGAGCGAGTATCAATTGACGAGCATCTAAATGACGGCGTGTTTCGTGGCTGAAGCACTCTCAAGAATTGCTGCTGGCTGGAATTTGTTGGCTACTTATCGCAGCTTGGCCAAGGCGCACTAACTAATTTCCCGAGGCTCAGTGGGTACGCGGCTGACTGGTTGGATTCCGCCGGCGGAGCCGATCGGTTCTTTACCAGGAAGTTGGAGAGCGGAACGATTCATTATAACGGCCAATAAGTGGAAGTTTGTCGGAAACGATTCCAGAAAAATTGTCACTGTCGCGGAACGCTGCAGAGGATAAACCCATGTCGACATAATCCGATGTTAGCTATAATGCACCAGACAGCGAAGGATCAACACATCGAGACAAGTGAGCGATGATAAAACGATTGTAAACAACATCGCGAAACGCTCTTCTTCAGCTCATACTTTTTTTTTGCCATTTTGAAGCAGATTTACCTACCGTCTGAGCTGGCATTTATAAGGCCTTAGGTACTAAGGCTCCATCAAGCAATTTTTGCGCCTTAGGCGGCGCGGAAGACAGGTTTACTGGTCCCCGTTGACGTGTCTTATTGAAAAATATCATTTCTTTCAAAATCATGTGTGGATCATTTGCATGAAAGACCAGTACGACTTCGGTGGATTAACCAACAGACCAGTAGGGCTATTAGGTCATGAAGCGGCTGCCGAGCGAGCACCATGCTCACCTTGTGCACTATCAGCGCACCGCCACCATGGTCGCATTAGTGAGCCAGATGACATTGCTTTGTGACTCACCCTACACTCTACGCTCTGTGACTCACTGAAGATACTCAAACATGTGTTTATCTGATAGACCATACCTTGTAGTGTGGGGATTTTCACCATTACTGAATAAGTCGGTATGGTTGAACACGCGATGTAGCACGAATGGTATTAACGATCTAAGGACTGGCAGGGAGAAAACGTATGTCCCCCTATTCATCACTGCCGGGACATTATTTATTGTGTCAGGCTATGCATCAAAACACGAGTCGGGCTGAACCATAGAGGGGCGAGGCAGACCAGCCATCGGGAGGTTAATTCCAGACTGGTAGAGTCAGGGTTCTGTTATCTTCCCTCGGGAAGTAATTATGTCAGAGTCAAACTACTATGGGGTGGAAAAAAGGTCTCGACCGTTGCTGTCCTGTCCGTGTCGCATCAGAGTCTGTCTGTCCGGTCAAGGCCGTGTCGTGTGTGATTGGAGCGATTCGGCTGCTGCTCGCCGAATCGCTCCTCAGTCCGGACATGACACGGCTTTGACTGGACAGACATGCTCCGGTGGGGTGCGGACGGGACAACAGCAGCCGAGAGGTGCAGCCAAGCCAGCACCGACCAAAGCAGTTTCGACAGTGCCCTGTGTCAGCTCTGTACCTATTAGGGCGGCCAATCTCTATCGGTAGAACAAGAGCCTGTGGGCTGTGGCTCATGTTCTTTTTTTTGCATGCTTCTGCTATTAATACTTTTATCATAAATAATAGCTCCACTGGAAGCTCTCCTATGTTTATAGTAACTTTTTATTCTATTTAGCAGCGCCGAGCATAATGTAACTCTGCACTTTGATAGGGATTATGTAAATCCCAAAATGTTTTCCGGGAAACTCTCCCTAGCGAGAATCGCATGGCTATTTGGTAACCGGAACTCCATTGACCTCTAATTATGATATGTAAAATGCATTATCTGGTCTTAAAAGTCATCACATTACTTCCCCTGATATAATTCTGAGGCTAAAATTTGTTTGGTCCTAGTGATCTATACATGCCGACTTACAAGACAGGCAGCACCGGGAAAAGTTAAAAGAGACTACACATCCATTAACATAGAGACTTCGTTTTTTCTCAAACAAATTTCAACGTTTCCTAAGCATGTTTGTGGTGGCGATTTTTATGACTAAGTGAGTACGTGACAAAACAATTTCTGACAAAAATAAATGACGTTTATGTTACCTTGGGCGATCGGGCCTTCCCTGGCATAGGCGGGAAAATTTCGGGTCGAGCGCTTAGCGTGTCCACAGATGCCAAGCGCGACCCATCTCAATGGCAGACTTCATGTGGCCTGCAAACGACCACTTCCATTGACCAGTGGCCATTCCCGTCAGGAGCAAATAGCGAGTGGCTCAAACCGAGCTGTCGCCAGCATTCCGCCGCGAAATCGGATCATCTCTCCATCCGGCTATAGGGTGGATTTGGTCCAGCGTTTGTGTCTGCAGTGCTGGCTGTACTATTGGACATCCAATGAATTGCCGATCACCATTTGTTCGGCCGAGCACCTGTCGCCGGCAGCCCGGTCACCATTGATCGACGGACCATTAATGAGACGGCGTGCCGAGATGAAGCCGTTCGGCGCCCGTCGCCGGCTCCAACGGGCTGCGTTTGTGCGTGACCCGGCCGCCGGCACGTGGGGCCGCTCGGCCCCTCCCTGTGCTGAATTGTGGCCGCAGGGCCTTTATTGAACCAGGCTGCGGAGGAACGGCCAGCGGGTGACAGCATACTGGCCCGACACCGAGTGGAGGGGTAGGGTGTCCTCAAAGAATGAGAGCCGATATTAGTCTGTGAAATACTTTCTTCACACATATAACGGGGCAGTTTGCTAATCCCGCCGTATTGTGATAGAAATGATCGAAATGAAATTATCAGAAAAGCTAGTGCCAAAGTTCCGTTAACAGTGGGCAGTCGGTTGTAACTGGTAAATAGTAATGATTTAATAATACGTATTCAAGCATCCGGGTTTGGGTAATATTATGACATCCTTTTAAGACTATATTTAAAAAAAATTGTCCTTCCCATGTACAAAAAAAAAATAATTTATACAGGCAATGTAAGTAGTTGTCCATGCATGAATATGTAAATATGTATGATCATGGTCATACAAAAGTAGATCGCTTATTATTCACACTAAAAATATGGTCCACAACTCTGCTGAGAAGTTGCAGAGATCCGGACCTGGGTTCAGTGAAAAATTCCACTCCACAGCTCTAAGGTCACGTTATGTAACCACACCCCCGCCACGCGGGCCGCGGTCGGTCTGTTCGATAGCGGCGCCGACGGCTGGTTCTGCTCACCGTTCAGAAAGTCGCGCACGTGCCGCCCCAGCACGGAGAGCACCCGGTCGTAGCCGTACTGGCCGACGAAGCCCACAAAGTAGACGCCCATGTTCTCAAAGAACTCCTGCTCCTTGAGGTTGAGAATCTGAAACGGCGCCCGAGCGTCAGTAAAAGCAAACCTTGTGTTTTTCTGGCATCTGTTTTGGGCTGGCTGCGTGCCACAAATTAAATTCCTAATGCCTATACATACATTCTCGGTCACCTAAAAACATTTCACAGTTGTGCTCTATAAAGAATAAACAGCATGTTAGCAACGCTTTTACTTCGCTAATAATATAAAATAATGAACCAAGAAGGAAGCGAAATGCTGTCCAACTGCCATGCCAATTTGTCACTCGAACACGCACGAACGAGCGAATATGAATGGTGGGGTATGGATGGTTCAAACAGGGGTGCGCTATGTTTTCGTTGGAATTCGATAAAAATTGGGTTCCTATTTGTTCTACGCATTTGAGCAGAGATGTGCGTTGTGCCATGTTTGCGTGTTGGCATTTATGTCCTGGGTTTACGTCTGACAGGGATATGACGCTTATGTATGTCAGGAATGCGTAGGTGTGTTCATGTACGAGACAGTTGTAGCCTGTAGGGTATTTTATGTTCATAGCGACTGCGCAAGAAAAAAAAATATGTCAAGATATGCTGTCTCAAGCTGGTTTTCTCGATCTAGATCACTATTTGCGGTATTCCATTTTTGATTAGTTTAAAATTTGAATGCATGCATATTTCAACAATACGTCACTGCGTGGGAGTGGATGATGGGCATTGTGCGTCCAAAATGGTTCGAATGCCGCGGGCAGCTCGGGAATTCATCTGGCCACGAGTTAACAACGGTGAATTGATCACCTGTCCGAGTTAAGCTCTTTATCGGCCCGAGACTGCGGATAAGGTTCAAATATGAATTTGACTGCTCTGACAATGTTTGCTGTAGGTCAACGAACGATGTCAACTTAACTAGGAACTTAGGAAGTGTACAGTACCGAATTCCTTCCTTCAACTATTCAAAGGAATTTGTATTCGGGACTTTGAAATTCTTCCATAAAAATGAGCACATGCGTGTTGCTTATTTCCGCTATATGAGACAAGCGTATTGAGTCCAAGCAGATTTTCAAAACGTCAGCAATAGCATTGTCTCTCACTTCTCAGTTTATCCAGTTTAGCGGGTTGGCTCCAGAGAGCTAAGCTGCCTTAGCTCACAGGCCTGCATGAAATCATCGTATTTTTACGACGCTGGGATGATCACTGAAGCTTCGACTCAAATATGTCAAAGGATAAGATGCATGGTAAGTACATGGCAGATAGGCTATAAAGTTTACCCTTAAAGTCTCTCTCTCTCTCTCTCTCTCTCTCTCTCTCTCTCTCTCTCTCTCTCTCTCTCTCTCTCTCTCTCTCTCTCTCTCTCTCTCTCTCTCTCTCTCTCTCTCTCTCTCTCTCTCTCTCTCTCTCTCTCTCTCTCTCTCTCTCTCTCTCTCTCTCTCTCTCTCTCTCTCTCTCCCTCTCTCTCTCTCTCTCTCCTCAGCTCTGCTAAATAGAACGCCATCTTTTTCCGAATATATGCAACCCTCGCCCGCACATGGGGGCCCCCCCAGGTAGTCTTTCTGCTCTGCACTCAACATTTTTAGAGCTAGAAAACTGATTTTTCGTATAGCTGCTCCTCTATCCTTTCTTGATGTCCACTGAAAATTTCAAGTTTCTGTGATTTTTTGGTTTTGGAGATATGACCTTGTTTTTCAGGTCATGTCATGACCCAAATGGCCAATTCTCAACATCTTGCGCTTGCCATGGGCCTTATGAGCTTTTGACACCCTGATTTCGGCCTTTTTTGCCAGTCTTACCTCCCACCTATCAATGAACATGTTGTTCGACGATGTACAGGGGTCAAGGTCAGGGTCAAGGTCAACCTAGGTCATCTAAGATAGTGGCGTTTTAGGCAAGCTGAATTTACTTTTTTTTGAAGTTTTTTGACTGCATTTCTGGTGAAAGCTTCTCAGATCATGATTTCATGTAATATGGACCCAAAAACAATCGGTGCGCACATCAGTATACACACAGAAACACACAGACATACAAACACATATAATTGACCTTGACCTAACTTGACCTGAAATGACCTCAGCAGCAAAATTCTGGTCGGGTAGTGTGACAAAGAGGTTCTAGCTGGCTTGGCACCAGAAAACAGCATCGTCATCGGTATTTGATAAGCAGCGCACTTGATATCCAACGGTGACCCAAAACAGCAACATTTTTTAGTTTGACCTGACCTGGAAGGTCAATGACTGACCTGAGAAGGTAAAACTGGGTATCATTGGATTCGTCTCTTCCCAAAGAATCTTTTTGGTCTTTACCGCTAAGCTCTATCTCCAACAGGAACGAAATGGCGCGGGGGTGGCAACCTCCCCCCCCCCCCCCCCATGTGCGTTCTAGGATGGGAAAATGGCATGTGCGGGCGAGGGTTAACTACGGCAGTGTCGACTATAGGGAAATTATGTCGTGGAAACTTGCAACAATGTTTTTGTTCCATTCTTTCTTCGCCACTTCATTTGAAGCAGTCATTTCATTCAACATCCTTTCGTGGTCGTAATGTTAACAAACGATCTACACCAATCACCAAAGTAGAGATTGCGGAAATAATCAAACGATCTCATAGCAGTTTGCAGGGTCTCCGGAAACCAGCTTTAAAAGAACAATCAATAATGTTCTCATTTTTCAGCTGATGTTTATCTTTCAATGACTTTTTGATCATCACATGTTTTACGATAGATTGAAGAGCGTAGGTCAATCATCTTTCAACTGTTTTGGTTCGTTCAATACAGATCATCTTTTACATGGGAGTTAGGGAGAATATTGGCTGCCCTAACTTGAGCTCTACTGGGAATTCTTTCAACGCTCTTTGATGCTGGGTATTTTTCACACTGATTTGTGAGTCCAGATTAACAGTGTTGGAAATCGGTTCTGTGCGTCTCTGACACGTGTGCCGGTGTCTGTTTGATGAAGGGCTGCGCTGAACCGGCCGCTGGCCCGGAGAGACGGATCGATCGGACCGTGTTCCGGTGACGGATCGGTGCTCTGTACACGGCACCGGGCCCATATGAGCCGCGGCCGACACCCGCCCCGAGAACTGCACTCCGAAAACGGCTTACAAGAGAGGCAGCTGGGGTCCGAGCCGGGCCTTACATCACAATAGTCTGACCGAGTGTTGTCCGACAGTTTGCGCTAATTTGACTGATATTTGATCGGCGGTAGCTCCGGCCAGTCAGAGAGTGACGGATGCACCGTCACTCATTCCGTATGCTCCCGGAAAGTATTTTCTACGTATTACTCGAGGAATTTGCTTTCCAAGAAACACATTCTGATACCAAAGTACCGCAAACTTGCGGTGAACATCTGTTTTAGTATGAGAAATAATTGCCGAGTTTGATGTATCCCAGCACACTTTTTGTCCATCATCCAACCAGTAGTCTCCGATGTTCATGTTCCAAGTTCCACGACCCGAACACAGACAGAACATCAGCCATGTGAAGGATGAAATTAGCGCAGAGCACTCTGCATCCAATGCTGTGATTCCCATCCTAAATCATAATATGTGTTGTTGACCTAGAACCTTAGACCCAGTGAAACCAAAAGATGTGACCGGTTTTGCGTCTCCTTTATCACTAATCACTAAGCGCTCAGCGTCCCCTCGAGAGCTGAGCCGTCGCGTTGGCCGGCCGGGCTCACTGTCATCCATCGTCCAGGATTCTAATACCACAGGGGCGCTCTGATTTACGGCGTCTGTCGCGGTGTAAAAGTTCACAGGTCCGGCGCGGCGCGGCTCCCCGCTCACTCACCTTGCAGGCGGCCCTGGCCAGACGCGGGATCAGCGACTCGGGGTACACCTGGTGCGTCGAGAACGACGGCACGTCCACCAGCGCCTCGCGCCGCACCGTCTCCCACATGTCCTCGCCGTAGCCGACCTTGATGTACTCGGCCAGGTTCTCCAGCAGCAGGCCGTACATGGCGCCGCCGCCAGTGGTGCGACTGGTGCTGGGGCTGGTGCTGTCACTGGTGCTGTGCCTGGCACTGAGTCTGGTCCTGGGCCTGGTGATAGGCTCGTTGCTGAGTCCCGCTCGTGCTCAGCGCTGCCTCTTGTACTGCTAACCTCGAGTCGGAATTAATTCTGACGTCCTCAGACGAACTGAGTGATGCTACGACCACCCCCGGAGTCTAGGGAGAACGGTCTAAAATTGGAACAACTTTAACTCAGTTCTCCTGGGAAGCACTGTCGCACAGATTGTCACACAGTCCTATTAGCGAAATCCAGCGCGGCATTTCTGGTCTACACCTACATCACGGTCCATGGGCCGCTCGGCAGTCCTCGACTGAGGTCAGTGGCCCGCACCACGTGTACCCTCCGGTTGTCTGGCTCCACTCGCACTGTGAACCCACTGTGGCTCCGAACAGACTGTGAACTCGTCTAAAACTGCGGACGCACTTCTGTTGCGATGTCCGCCGGACCGACCCGCAGACTCCGAGAAAATATCACCGACCAGCAGTTAATGGTCTGTGCGCGAGGCTTGAAACCATGCGTGAAACAAAGGCTTCATGAGATCAGCTTGAAGATCACCGGCGCAGCATCACGTATCTGCAAGCAAGGTCAAACATTTGTCAGACGAGAGCCGATGAAGTGGAAGATGAATAAGAATGAGACGCACGAGTTATCAAACGGGGGTAATTGGAGATCGCCTGTAGCTTGTGTTCATTGCAAAAGTCGTCCTCAGTATTACCAGGATCGATAGAAAAAAATGTAGCTAACTTAACCAGGGTATACATGCTCAGAAGTGAAGCTGTTATATGACTGTGTTCTCTTACGAACCGTGGCTTGTGGTATTAGTGTGCTGTGAAGCAATCTCGACTTGTATGGTTGAGTATCGGCTCTGAATATTCCGAGAACAGTGCCAAACGAAAATAGCAGTCTTTCGACTATCATATAACTAAGTATGTACACATTAAACACCATCACGAATGACAGGAAGACAAGCTTTTAAGCACATGCAGCTTGATATAATTTGTCTGAATCCTGCTGCATTATTGGTCATTTTCATATAAGTGGCCATTGTTAGCCGTTTTCACGGCGGGCTATCTGGCGAATACACCTAATTTGACCAAATTTGCACCAAATCTCTTTTACAACAAATTTCTTCATATCATGAATTTATTTCTGTGTTTTAACCGAAAATAATGGATCATACTTTGAAAAAAGAGATTATCTGTTCAACCAGAACTGACAATCTTTAAGAAACACGATGATCATTTTTGACCAACTCTGCACCAAATCTGCACATAATCTGCACCAAATGTGTACCAGATGGACGCCGTGAAAACGGCTATTATTGGTCATATCATTGGTCGTCATTGGTTATTGTCCAAGAGCACTGACGCGTAAATATCTCACCAGACCGGCCAATGTTCTGCAGCTCGTGATATTTGCCCTTTGCGTACTAACCATGGCCAGAACCGTTGTGAAATATAAATGTCATAAATCACCAAACTGGTCGAGTGATTTGACTATTGTACCATCATTGCTCTAAACTCATCCGCCTTTTGCTGTCCCGATAGATGTCCATCCAGTCGCCAGTGCGAATGGTATCCACTCTGACTCACTTTGGTCAGTCCTCCTCCGCTCTACTACTTGCCCCTGTCCTCTCTCCTGTCACACTCCCTGTCCTCGCTCCAGTCCCGCTTTCTGTTCTCCAGCTCCAGTCGTGCTCTCTGTCCTCTCTCCGACCACGCTATCTGTTCTCTCCAGCCCACTCCACCCGCCGTGCCGGTGGCCCTGTCCGCACGCACTGTGACCGGTCTGGTCTGCCGCAGTCCATACAGTTCCGCGGTCCTTTGCAGCCCACACGACCTGCAGCCCCGTGGCCCGCCGCAGCCCGCACTGACTGACCGTGGCCCGCCGCAGCCCGCACTGACTGACCGTGGCCCGCCGCAGCCCGCACTGACTGACCGTGGCCCGCCGTCGGCACCGATGGGAACCGGCCGACGCGCGCCGACCCACCGACGATCGCCGAGACGGCTCTCCCCGGAACAGTCACAGCACGGCTCGGCGAGCACTTAGAAATGGCTCACCGCATAGAAATTCGGCTGACAGTGCCCTCTGCGGGAGACTGGGTTATAATTTATCGTCAAAATATGCATTTCGCTTGATTGTAACAGTTGTGAGTACTTAGTATGCTGTTTTTCACCTCTCTTTTCATTACTTGTATGATTTGCTTGCCAAGTGCACTGATATCATGCAATAATGTTTTTCTACTTTGAATAAGCGATTTTACCAATGGCATTGCATTTTGAAGCTCCTAATATATTGTTTAAAGCAAATGCCTGTTTATTGATGCGACTTGCGAAATAATATGCAACTGATAATCTTCACTGATATCAGTTCAAAGATGCGTAATGGAGAGCTATTTTCCCTGAAAACATTACCCACTAAATGGAGGGCAGCGATACCAGAATATCCGGCACTCTGTATACCATAATTTCCCGCAAACAACAGTATCTATGCGACTGGGGTGCATGACAACAGCCGCTATTATTCTATGCGATGAACGGGACCCCTGGATGTGTCCTGGTTTGCGATACGGCTCCTTTGGCCGCCCTGTGCACGGCACGGAGACCTGACAGGTGCGGCCTGGCTGCAGGACCGAACCGGGCACACTTTTATGACATGTAAATAGGGCAACATGATGTGCCTGGCTGGCCTACGAGCAGAAAGTGTTGTGGTGCAAGTGTTTGTGGTGCAAGTATTTGATTCATTAAAAGAAGGCCTTTCGACGAGAGAATGGCGCATTACAGAGCACGTATTTTCGTTTATTTTGAGTACACAACCGATCGCTGCTCAGAGTATACTTCTGCAATAAACGTTGGCTCAGCCAAGGCTCCGCTCGCTCACTGCCTATGATTTATATGAAACATTGACAAAGGTAATGAACCATGTTAAAGCCCTGCATCAACAGTGCATTTAAATCATAACAGGATGACAGTACCCAACAGGGAGGATTTGTGAGAAAAGTAAAAGCATAGTGAAAAATTGCCTTTTAAAATGACTGTTTACTTTAGATAAAATGATGTGTTTAAAAATGAAAATCATAAATGCTGGGCTGACTTAATGCTTAAGGTGATAGGGCAAAGCAAAAGCATGTTTACCATTTTAGCAAATACCTTTGCCACACATGCGTGGTACATACCATCCTAAATAACATTTCAAGTCTTGAAATCAGGGCAAGAAAAAGTGTTGTTCCATTGACAGCTCGGTAAACATCCCTTTGTTATTTCACACATTAACCCGGCCGGGCCCGGGGGGTAATCCCAACCACCGCAGCCCGGGGGGGGCGTTTTTCGCCCACCCCCCTGTCTAACTCCGTAAATAAGGGAGTTACGGAAACAAAAGCGATACCAAACGAAAGGTCCTTACGAGACAATTCTAATGCACCTAAAATTTTTGACCTCAGGTCAATTTTCAAGGTCAGAGGTCAAGGTCAAAGGCCAAAACCGGCACATGTGTAGTGATCTCAAAGTAAGCCTTCTAGAGGACGGCAGGCTGCATCAAACCGACAAAATTGGGTGTCAAACGAAAGAAGAGAATCTGAGGATTCTGAAAATGTGCTCCAAATCAAAGGTCAAGGTCAAGATCACGCTAAAAATTGACCTCAAACTTGGCACTTTTTCGCACATCTTGCGTGCTAACTTCCAAGATGTTTTGAAATGTTTTGAGGCTTATCAGTTCCCTATTTGTGGTTCATCTTACGATACAAGGCTGCTCAAAGGTCAAGGTCACAGAAGAGTATCCCTGCTAGAGGCTATTTCACTGATTCAAGTTAGTAATAATAAATAAGACAATTTTGCCATCCGGAAGCTCTAAATGAAGGCTTAGAGGAAAATAGATGCCAGATTCGTGATCAGCGGGTACAAATCCATCATAAACGACCTTTCATCTGTCAAGGTCAACAAGAGGTCATTCGAGGTCACATGAGGTCAACATGAAACTTGACCTTTTCCGAACAAAATATATATCATTCGACGCGGCTTGACAAGGCAAATGCGATGGTACCACTGCCGTAGCTCTAGGACCATTTTTGTCGAAGTTATTTGCGAAAAA
The DNA here is from genome assembly GCF_019059575.1 of Amphibalanus amphitrite. Lineage (NCBI taxonomy): Eukaryota > Metazoa > Arthropoda > Thecostraca > Balanomorpha > Balanidae > Amphibalanus > Amphibalanus amphitrite. The sequence goes on along the minus strand of NW_024882749.1, from coordinate 21,324 downwards.
CTAAAACCACATTTCGGGGTCGTTGACCTGACCTCTGACCTCAGGTCACCAAAACTATTTTTCTATTTTTCTCTAGGTCAAACGCTACACAGCTGTGCTCGTAATTTGTCTTTATCTCTAAAACTCTATTTTTAGCAGCTATTTGAAGTTTGCGTCTGTGACGCCGAAGTTTGCCGTGCAGGGGTCTAGAAAAATGGACCTTGTGACGTCATCAAGGGGGCTAGGTCCAAATTTTTTACTTCAGAAGATGTCAAATTGATGGGAGAAAAGGTACTGAAAGTTTCGCCTTCCTATCCCTAAGCGTTCGGGAGTTATCGCAAATATTCGCCAGGGGGGCGAAAAACGCCCCCCCCCCGGGCCCGCGAGGGTTAACACATTGAAAAAGAATGAAACAATGCCAGCGGTTTTTTAACTGACATTTGGACTTCGTTTTCAATGGGATATGCCTATTGGCGATGTTGCAAAAAAATGAATAAACAAATCGTTTGTTGACGTTATTACGATTAATGTAATTGCTTATCCCCGTATCATTTGACCCTTTTCTCCTATAGGTATTAGAGCGTATTGTCCATAAATTGCCGGCGATTGCTAGTTGTGTCGTATTGGTGCATGCCTGCAGAGCCAGTGCGGGCCAATGAGCGTACCTATTGACCCCGCCGGGCTAGTCTTCCTCCAGTCGGGATATTTCCTGGAGATTTGATATGAAATAGATCTCTCTGCCAGATAATAGAGCTATTTGTCATGAACGCCCGGAGTCGAGGTCGGCAACAATTACTCAAATTATCTGTGACGGGAAGTTGTGATAAACAATAGATGAAAATGTATCACAGTGTCCACATTGTTTTTCGTGATGTGCTGTTCCGGTGTTCCATAGAGTTCAATTCAAAGACGAGTCCTATGGCTAAATTTATCACTTACGGATTACGGAATGAAATGATGAATATGCTCTGCAATCTGCATACTTTATAAATATAATGAAGGCTGGCGTGGAATTGAAAAACGCATGACCGTCCAATGACCACCTAACATCCATGACATTTTAAAAACTATAGTTCGTTCTTTTCAAAAGGCTCCGGCTGGAGTCGATGGTTTTAGGGTGACTCCGACTCCAACTCCGACTCCGGCTTCAAAAGTCGGCTCCGTTTCCAGAGGGTTCTATTAAAATCGATGTCATGATATTAAAGAGCATAATGGAGATGTTCTATTTTGCCTGAAACGATCCCTTGTGCGTTCCAAGGCTTTGCGTTGCAAATATGCATTATAAATAGCATGCAGAATTAAAAAGCAGGTTCTGGGGAATTCACCGTCTTCTGCTTCTTTCGCTGAAAACGTTGGTCCAAAACAGCAAAATGGTCTTTTTTCGACAAAATCGAATTTCGAGCGTAGTATCGTCAATCAAAAAGGTGCAGTGCATGACGTTGAGCCATGCAGCGTTAACTCCGACTCCGGAGTCGGAGCCAGTAAGATTTTGGCGAATCCGACTCCGACTCCGACTCCGGGCAGAACTGTTGACTCCGACCGACTCCAACTTCGACTCAGACTCATACTCCGCATCCCTAGACCAGGCATTTCCCACGCCTATAGATACTGTCATAGGGGGTTCTTGGTACGCATAAAAGAGAACATGAATACCATCTTAAGGTTATTTATAGATATTCACCATTGTTTTCAGTTATTCAGATTATGTCCGGTTAAATCCACCGAAGCGTCTTTATGATTTCCCAAGTAATGTTTGCTTTTGCCTCATATTTCCTCATCGTCGCATAAACATGAGCAATGAATATCCGTTTTGTTTTTGTCAGAATGTGCAATGTACCTACAGTGCTGCGGAAACTTCCTGTGATGTTCCAGGCACGTGCTTTTGCAGTATTGTGACATAGGCAATAGGCATTGAAACGTTAAGTCTACTATTCAAGTGCAGTCCTTTCCATAAGTAAGAGATTGCTAAGCGGTAACATTCAAGCTATGTGCATGGAACTCGTGAACTTAATTATCAAATTTAAGCACACTACCAATGTTAGCAAAAAGAGCATGAGAGTCGATTAATAATTTGGCTTGGTGTGGTCTAAACCCTATCAATGATTTCGGAATTGTAACATTAGCGCTATAGCGCTGCATGGTAAGAGTGGCTTTGGTATCCCAATAAGCCATTAGAGCCCTGCTAATAACTTTCGAAAAGCGATGCCCGCGAAAAGAAGAAAAATACTAATAGGCTTCGAAAGACATGCTAAGTTAACCCTATTCCTGGCGGGCTCCGCCGGGACAAGAAACTGGCGGGGGGCCGATTCGGCCCCCCCTTCAGATCTCAAAAACTACACATCGCAGCGACAAACGGTAAACGGCATCGGATACGCACGGTCAAGATCTACAATTTTTACTAAGGTCATTTTCAGGTCAGGTCAAAGATGACGTCACAGGGGTCGAAAAAGTCAAAATGGCGGCGCTAGATATGGAGAGAGTTTTTCTCGAATAACTTTCGAATTAGTCAAGATAGGAACAAACTAAGGGCATCATCGTGATCCTCTCGTCAATCCGCATCGAATGATATATATGTTGACCTCGAAAGGTCAAGGTCAAAGGTTGACCTCAGGTCACGTGACCTCGAGGTCATCATGTAAATCATTCGATGCGTCTTGACGAGCTGAACACAATGAGACCATCCACGCGCCTGTATCTTGTTCCTGTACGGAGTTATTGGCCAAAACCTTTGGTGACCTTTGATGACGTCACATGACCTCACAGCTGCCCAACAGCAAAACAGACCTCAAGGTAGTGAAGGTTGATCGTATATGAAGTCATGTATGGTATGTGGGGCCATTCCGACCCGTTTTAGTGGTAAAAACAGGGAGTTGATTTTTCCCCCATTGACTTATAATGGGGAGGTCGCGAAACTGACCTGACCTTAGGTCACCGATATCAAAATTCCGAGATATACAAATTGCACATACTGGTACCCTAACTAAAGCCTGAAGAGAAGAAATTGATCGGTCAAAAACTCTAGCTCTGGCGTGATTGCAAACTTTTCTGAGGTAGGGTCACCAAACCGCCTCTGGTGACCTGACCTGAGGTCAGATCAACTCAAAATTTTCAGACATGTTGCGTATAAGCCTTTTAGAAAAAGTCAGAAGATTTGAGCTTCCTAGCTCAACGCGTTTGGGAGAAATAACCAAAAAACCTCAGGGGGGGGGGCTCCTGAGGCCCCCCCCCCCCGCCAGGAATAGGGTTAAATAATATGCGGCATGACATCTTCCAACTGGCGTCATGACCTGAGAGGTTGTGAACTGACCTTGTCCTGAGGTACGTTGTTTTCACCCAAACAAAAAATATATCATTAGCCCACGCCCGGGTGGGCCTCTCTGCCAACTTCGCCATGGTGGGGGGCCGTACTGACCACACCACGTTATCTCGGAAAGTAACCAAGCTAGAAAGACGCGGTAAAAAAAGCACTGGATAGTTCGCTATAAGATCTTTCAGAATTATACAAGTCATTTTCGATCAGGTCATCGCTGAGATCACTGATCACCAAAGGTAGATTTTTTACGATTTTTTTTTCCAGATTTTGTCAACTTTTCACAAATCGGCGTATAAGTCGAGAACCAATAGATCTTCAGCGCTGCGGAAAAGTGAATTTGATAGGCATTTTGTCGTTTTTTCTTATGCTGTACTCAGATTTGACCTAAGGCAAACGATTTACCCACCAGAGGGCAAAAACCCAAAATTTGACGTTTTTGCGGAAAACGTTTTTGTATAACTTTTGACACCAAGCTTGTATTACGCTGATTTTGCAGGCATCGCGTTTGTCTTGTTGAGACCCGACGAATGAACTATAAATATGACCTGAAAAGGTCAACTTAACCCTCGCATGTGTCGGGGGTTAGATGGACGCCCGCTCGGTTTTTCTCGAATGACTCGTGCAAAAGCGGGCGATTACGACGAAACTTTTATCACCCTCGAGTTAATCAATTTTACACCTACTCTGAAATTTCCATAACCCTGACTCCAATGACCTTTGACTTGTGACCTATTTCTCGAGACCATGTTTGGCCGGAATCGCGATTCGGCGTATGTCGGCACGCATTAGCCGCGCGGTTGCACGCTTCTTGTGGTTTCAAACGTTCAAACATGTGAGTTGATGTTGCTCACATGCATTAGGGTGGATGTCAAGATCACCTGAAGGTCAGGCCAGATCATTGACCTTTGGTGACCTCGGTTTACTTTTTCGAGCTTTACAGGCTAGGCTAGTGTTTGGTGCTGAATTCGAATTTAGAAACTATTTGAATATTCACGAAGTAGTTTTGGTGCCTTCGTAATAGGTTACGAAGCTGTCAGAGGCGGTGACATGTACTACGAATATCCGTCACGACCCCTACTGGTTGACCTGACCTGACCTGACCCGACCTGGTCTGAATGTTTAAAGACATCATCTCTGATCAAAACTAACACGATATCCGTGACCAGCACCCCGAAAAACCCCTTAGCGGCCACACTTCTAACAGGTCCCAATTTTCCCGACTTTTGGGTCATTGACCTGACCTGGAAGGTCAACCAATGACCTAGGACCTTAAAATTGGGTATCATCGGCTTCCTCTCGTCACGGGCAACACGCTCGTTTTTCCGTGAAGCTCTAGCTCGATCAGGGGCCAAACGGCAAGGGGGTCCCCCCTCCCCCCTCCCCCCTACACGTTAGAAGCTGGCAAATGCCGCACACATGCGAGGGTTAAGATACATGTTTCATAAAAGAGCGAAGAGCGACTAACTTACTCCACTCTCCTCTTTCCACCTTTTGCAAGTTTCAGCGCGATCACCTTGGTCGTTGCAAAGTTAGTGCAAACGGAACTATTCTTGTACCTCTGAGATGGCAAATTGCACATGCCAGATGGTCACCTAGAGGTACGCATCAGGTACGCATAGCTACCCATCAGAAGCATTTTAGGGGAAGCGGGGGTAGCACCGCCATGTGGGAAACACCGCCATCCGCTCTATCGGCAAAACTCTGAATTGTAAATGTAAACACCCGCCATTTCGGTGTCCGAACGGAAACGGGACGCCGCGTGAGGTAAGTTTCGCTAAGATTTATTTGATTTTGAGATCGCAATTGCCCATTTTGTGAATTTCAAACCATCGTTGTAATCATTTGGCATGTTTTAGCAGCAAGTAAGTGGTCATTTCAAGTCAAAATGCCTTGATTTTTACGTTAAATTTGAGGGCATGAAGTGCTCTTCGTTGAGAAAGGAATTACAGAAGAATCGCGTCCCGGCTTGTTTTGCTGTCGGGGCGTTGACGGTCCATGACTGTGTGTGGGTAACACCGCCATGCTCGGCGGTGCTACCCCAAGGGGTGGCAAAATGGATAATGCCGCAATGATGATTCACTCAGCTCGGAGAAGAGCTTTAGTTAGGCCGCAAACGTCGTCTGTTTTTTAACCTCACGTTTGACTTCACTGGATGTTTCGAAATAAACGTGAATTTGTCATGCTTTGTATGAATATTGTCCGCAACAAACAGTCTGATCTGTGACAAACTAACAACCAACTCTTGTGTGTCTTATATGAGTTTGAGTTACTATTTCAGACAGCAGTAACGCTTCCAAGGGTGGCTGTCACCGTAAGGCCGATCTGTGGATAACATCGCCATCAGTGGCGGTGCTACCCGCACATTTTTTGGAGGACGGAAAATGCAGGACTTGTTTTCAATGTCTGTAAAGTAGCGAAATTTTATAATGGAGCGCTGGAAACTATGCCAACATGTAGGAAAACATTCCTACTTTCACATGAATGCAAAAGAGCTTCGTTTTTACTACGCATATCAGCTCGGTGAGCAGAAATGCTTAAGGTGGCGGTGCTCCCCCCGCTTCCCCTAATCAATTACGTAAAAGATGGGGCTATCTAATGCAGCCGACCACTTATTTATCGGTTGAGTGGTTGCCTCGGGGTGGTTTGGCCGCTCATATTGATTTCGTCCCCTGGAATCGTGGATAAGCTCGCATGATCGCTAGTTCTCTAAAATGTTGATGCATTTGATCTTAATTCTAGCTATGAAAAACTTCTAGAAATCAACAAACAAAATGGCTGGATATAGCATCGCAAAGCAGGAAAAGGACAGACTTGTTACGCTCTCATAGCCATCCTGGATGTGGTGTCACTTGCCGTTCGCTATTTGCTCTGGGCAATGAAATATATCCGGTCCATTTGTTGTGCGTTGTCCAGATGCGGTTACATCGCTCACCTGCTCAGATCGTGTCCAGATACTGTTCAGATACTGGTCAGGCTTCAGACGCTGTTCAGACGCTGTTCAGACGCTGTTCAGCCGCTGTTCAGACGCTGTTCAGCCGCTGTTCAGACGCTGTTCAGACGCTGTTCAGACGCTGTTCAGACGCCGTTTCTGCTGTGTGACGGCTCCGAGGTGCTGGGCTCAGTGTATGAGGCTGTTCGCCGTGCCGCCCGGCTCCGGTCTGTTCCTGAGTGCATCAGGAAACCTCCCGCACCTTATCGCTCGCTGCTCAACACTACCGCCAAATCAACACTGCCTGGCTCGGGCCTGCTCTGCTTATGAGCGCGCGTATGGGAGTGTGTGGGTACCGATTTCCCTGCTAGTGCCGTCAGTCTGTCCATCCACCCGCCCACCCCTCCACTAGGCGGGGGGGGGGGGGGTCGGTCAGCTGCCCACGAGAGGAAACTGCACCAGACAGCGAAGGACAGGAAACAACTTTTCGGGATGAGTGGAAATCACAGGGGAAAACGGGCCCCTCTGCTCGGCTGTGACATAACTGCACTCGGTGTCCAGTCTCGCGGCGAATGTCATACCTAACCGCAGTTGACGTCAATCAGCGGTATTCGCTGAACGCGGACGGCGCGCTGACTGATCGGTGACGCAGCTGCGCCCACCTTTCCCCTACCACATCGGCCGGGAACACTTTATGGCCGCACCGCGTAGTAAAGCTCGCACTGCATCGGACATAAAATGGAACGTCATGGGCTGGGCGATATTTTGTGTGTCGCGCACCGCCGGATACACCGACCGCTGAAATGTCAACTCCCGTGTTAGCCATGTCGCTATTTTTATCGACAAATAGGTGAGGAGCGCTCCCGGCGGCGCGCTTAGCACCTTGTTTCCGCTAGATTATGGTCTGATTTTTTAATAGCTTTTTATCCACCCACAGAGAGGGACGGTAGACACATATCACTAGCTGACGTAACAAATATATTTGTACTATATTGATTTTTAGCCCTATGATTGACGATGCCATCTCTCCAACCATTTTCTGTGTCCGCTCAAACGGTCAGGTCAGGTCCTTATTATTATTTGGCACTTTTTGGGGAAAATTGCTCTTAGATTAAGGAAGTATTAAGCGTTTATTGATGATTCGGTGCAAAATGTGACGTTTCACATATTTCTTGTAATGGATGCAGTAATGAAGGTAGGAACTGCTGGATACAAATGCGTAGATGACTGCTAGTAAACGATGCTAGCGGTCAATATGAACATGAACACTGCCCGGGGGCAGCCATTATAAAGATCTGAGCTTTATATCTGGACGAGAAGTAAGCTCAAGGTGGAAGAAAAAAAATCTGCTGATGATGGTCAGTGCATCACTCAGATTGTGCGTCTGATAAAGTTAGTCGTGTTTTGATCTTTGTTTATTTCTACGACTATGTAGTAGTTACCTTACCATGATTCGAGAACCGTTTCAAATGGTTTGCTTGGTATGCTACGAACGTTTTCAATTTTCATTTTGCCCTTGTTCCACTACCCTTTGACATAGACTCTACAATTCTTAGATGTTAGTATTATCCGACCGAACCACATTCTCTCTGTCTCTGAACCCGGCATCATAGCGCGTATGGGGTGAGTCACGCGGCAGCCGATTTAGCCGGCGGCTGTCGGAAATGGACCTGGTCCCAGCCCCGTCCGATCTCGGATCTGAGCTGACAGAGCCGTCCCGACGGCATCGTACGTAACGCCGAGGTCAGTGCCGAGCCGGGCAGATGGCATAGCTCAGGCCGACTCCGATCTGCAAACTGCCGCGCTGGGGCCGCGTCCGATCTAAACTGAGGCCGGGGAACGATTGGCCTGTCAAGGCGATGAAGTGAGTGGCCCTGATCTCGTAACGTATGTATAATTGGCCTAATACACACGGCCCTAACTAAAATGCCTAGTCTCACGTTGTCATTTACCGTTTCACGCCTCGGCCCTGCGTGTGTCAGGTCACAGGGTCTGTCCCCGGGCGGACCACCCGTCCCACCCCAGGCACCTGCCGTCGCCGCAGGGTTGCCGCCGTCACCTCTCCGTGTACGGTGATCGGTCAGCGGCGGCCGGCCGACGGGGGCGGAGGGGCGTCCGGTGGGGGTGGAGGGGGCGATCGGAGGGGATGGAGGGGGCGGACAGCGGGTCGGCGGGGGACGGCCGACGCCGCCGGCTGAGAGCAGAACCGTGTTGTGACCGGCTGTCAGCGGCCGGCCGCGCGGCGACGCGACACGGAGCACTAATCCGACCAGCCGACGACTCATCGGTCTGATTGGCGCGCCGTCACCGGCCGGCGGGACTACATTGCGCCCCGGGGGTGACCGGGGGCCCCAGGGGAGGGCGGATCCGACGGGGTGATCACGTAGTGCGGGAGGTGAGAGGATTAGACACCTCTCCGGGAAGGTGCAACACAGGTGTTGACAGCGGATGCTCATTGCGCGTCTAATATGGGCGTGCCAGGCCGTGATACTGCAGCCAGTGACATAGCAGGATCAAGACTGGCATTTATTTCGAGGAGCGTTTATTATGCAACCATCACGAGTAGTACAAAGTGATTACAAATCACACTCATCCCATCCATATACAGCAGTCTCACAAATACTGCACGTCTGTCGCCTCGCATTGCCACTCAGTATAAATAACACCAGTACATCTCCATCTTCATATCGGTCATTGACAGGAGAAGCAACGATGAATGCAACAAAAATATCCTATTTGAGTAACATTGGGGTTTAAAATTTCTAGCTAATGACACTGGAATGCATCATTATTTATGCCGAAAACCAAAGCATTTTGCTTTGCTAGTTTCCAACATCATTGCGAGCGTTCACTTGCTACAAAGTAGACATTTCATTGTTATGATTAACGAAATACTCATAAATACTAGCTATGGATTCCACGTGAAGCTTTCTTCCCTCTATTTCATAGCTTACATGGCCAGTCACACGCAAAAACACTCGTCTACACCGTGGGTATGTCGCAAATGTCACCGGGCGTTTAAAACGCTCGATGTGTTCTTTAATGTCGCAAATTGCCAAAACGCGCTTTTATATAACCGCATTCGACACCTTTTTTAAACCCCACATTTGTTCTCCGGTGAATTTCAGACCAGTTGGTTAGAGACCTTCAAAAAAGGTACAATCACTCGATTTTTCTCAAGTTTGTCTGTCTTGGCAGATAAAGTACCAGAACAGGCCTACGAACACACATATTTGATCAGGATCGGACGATTGGACACTTTTAAAAGGAGATTTTTCGTGCCTCCCGGAAATTCACGGGAGAGAAGATGTGGGGTTTTAAAAAAAGGTGTCGATATGTATATGACGATACGGATCAAACATACGCGAACGATAACATTTCAAGCACGATGCCACATACCTATTTCTATTCTATAAAATCGTGCACCAAAAGTGACATTTGGACGGGTAGTTAATATGGACGGATGGCTATTTCAATGGACATTGTTGGGAGTCAAATATTCTGTTTCACACTTAACCCTATTAGTGGCAGGGGGGGGGGGTGTTTTTATCCACCCCTCAGGTTTTTCGGGAATATCTCCGAAACCGCTGAAGCTACGATGCTGAAATTTTCTGACTTTTCCTAAAACTAAATTGGGCACATTCCCTGAAAATTTCAAGTTCATAACTTTGCCAGGGGCGGCTCCAGAGCACTGGGAATTGGGGGTCCTATTCGTGAAGCGAGTCATTTGGGCGAAGATCAGAGAGAGAGACGGTATATTTTCAGTACATGGCTTTGAGGATTCTCTCATACAGCACATGTTCCATGCAGTACAAAACGCGCACACACCAAACACGTTCTACAGTTCCATACACATGTCTTCATTGAGGAGTGAGGTCATGTACGGGATTGCTGATTTTCTTACGCGAGCACTGCAGCAGAAGGGCTGCAGCATATCCATGTTGCGAGTGTTCCGTCCGCTTACATCTGCTCTCGTAGGTGGCAGCATTTCTCGGTGAGCCGCATTTTTTAGCAATTGCCTCGCCCGATGCTGCACCAGTTTTACGAACAGTGAATGAAAGGTATCATGTGATAACATATACAAAGTTATTGTGCATCCTCTTTTGACACGTTTTTGCTATAATAGGCGGATCCAGGCGTCCAAAAAGGGGGGTTATTTTTTACCCCCCAACATAGGTGCCCTGACACCGCCTATGCATGACCAATGCAATTTTAGTCGTTCTCTCATAAGAAAATTGTAACATAACAAGACCATTGCCACCCTTTTTAGAAACAGTACCAACAAAAACCTTATTTACTATACTTTTTGTGTACCCGCAATCTCAATGATCTGTATCCGCCTACGATTTTTGAAAATGCATATTTTTAGGATCCATGTGAATTCCTGGTTCATTGTCTATCGATCGGCAAAAGTTGCGTTAAGATTGGTTCAGAAACCTGGCCGTGATAAACAGTCTAAAATGTATCTGCAATTTGCCCGTTTTTACCCCCCTCTACCCCCCTATTGACATTTTTTATTTTTTTTTTAGAAATATAGATCCCGTTGAGCCAAATCGAATGCCGTTTGAATTTTGAAAATCGGCCGGTTAGATCTCGAGATATCAAGGGGGGTCGTAAACAGCCCCCCTGCCACTAATATGGGGTAGCCAGAAGCCTGCCACTAATAGGGTTAAACTATCATCTAAAAGTTCGTAGGCCTGGAGAGATAGCGTAACATCCTTCAGTTGAGCGTTCAAGAATGCCTACTGGCTCTCTTATTCATCGCTTGTATAAAATCGCAACTAATTATCTAACAGCACAGCATATACCAAGTGGCACAGTCACACACGCCTTACATATAAATTGTCCTGCATTTTCATGTGTCTTTTCCCTTCCATCTATGCAAACAATGTGTAATGCTGCACAAATATTTTGTCCTTGATTTCTTTGCGTTGGTTTTGCTCGCCTATTTGCAAAACAAGTTGCTCGGTGGCTCTATTTTTCTTCATTGAGTAAAGGATCCGATAGATTGCGTGCAGTCTCTCTTGCCAAAATTGTGCATCTGAAACGGCTCCACTCTATCTCGCCGTGCTGTAATATCAAGCCACTGCACAGTGCACTGGCTTACCATCTGATCCTCCAGCTTCATGCAATAGTTTTCAGGGCACCGAGCATTCATAGAGTCCACTCTGTCGCCGCCTTTGGTACTGATTTCTGCCGCCGGCTGCTCCCCCACAATCCATGAAAATCCATGAGAGTCCACAGCCTTCTCATGGATTTTCAGGGCTTGATATTAGCACCTGTAACAAGACTGATGGCCCTTCGAGCGTCCGTATCCTGTCCGTCCGCCTGTCCGTCCGTCCGTCCGTCGATCCTCAGACGTCCGTGTCGCCGGTGGGCACGCTGTGTCCGTCCGTCCGTCCATCCTCAGACGTCCGTGTCGCCGGTGGGCACGCTGTGTCCGTCCGTCCGTCCATCCTCAGACGTCCGTGTCGCCGGTGGGCACGCTGTGTCCGTCCGTCCGTCCATCCTCAGACGTCCGTGTCGCCGGTGGGCACGCTGTGTCCGTCCGTCCGTCCATCCTCAGACGTCCGTGTCGCCGGTGGGCACGCTGTGTCCGTCCGTCCGTCCATCCTCAGACGTCCGTGTCGCCGGTGGGCACGCTGTCCCCGAACCGGCGCAGCTCAGCCTGGATGGCGCGGATGAGCGGCACCGCCGGGTCGTCGGCACAGAGCGGCTCGCCCGGCTCCAGCGGCGACAGCCCGCCGCGACGCATCGGGCTCGACGCGACGCCGGTGCGGCCGGGCAGCAGCCGGAGCGGCGGCGACCCGGCGGCGGTCGCGGCCGAGCGGCTCAGATCGTCGGTGGTGGTCCAGGCCGACTTGTGACCCGGCGAGGAGGGGGACAGCGATACCTGTGTGGGCACGGAGCGGCGCTCCAGCGCGCTGGCCGGCCGCCGAGGGGGCGACACCGCTAGCTCGGGGCCGTCGGCCGACCTGGGGGCACGGCACGGGGAATTACAGTCCCCGGCCCGTCACCGACCGATGGGGGTACGGCGCGGGTAGTTAGTTGCAGCTAGCTCAGACCCCTCACTGATCTGGGGGCGCGGCACGGGGGGGGGAGTTACAACTCGCCCCGGCCCGTCACCGACCTGAGGGCGGCACGTCAGGGATGTCTCCAGGGCTTTGCTGGGCCGGGCGGGGGAGGGGTGGCGGCGCTGTGAAAGGGTTGATGGTGGTGTAAATAAATCGGTGCGACAGCAGCGGTCTCGGGAGTAAACAGAACAAAGTGACGTCGGCGGTAGAGGCCGTGAAAACAGGACGAGACAATGGCAGAGAGATGGCGGAGAGATAAATTATGTCGGAACGCTGAGAGACTGCGGTCATTAAAAGTTTGGATGGGAAAAGGGGCTCCATTTTATGTCTTCATTTTTCACTGTTCATTAGGCATCTTAGCGAGACAAAAAGGTTGGGTAAAGACAATGACTTCAAAGAATAGCTATGAATAAAAACAAAAATAGAATATGGGAAACACGCATTGACAGTATATACTTAGATATAAAAATGTAAATTTGGATTAACAATAAAAATTGTGATCACGAAGAATCGGTTCAAAATCAGCTTGAGTCGCTCCAACGTTCCGGCCAGCAGTCCAGAGATTGGTACCCGACACATATGGAGCAGACTGGTTTGCACACTATTTTCAAAATTATCAGAAAGTGACCAAAACAAAAAACGATACACGTCTAACGATACACGTCTTGGAAAACATTTAATGATGCACTGCATTTCTGGTCATTTTACAAATGCATGATGACCTAAAAGACAATACGATATGAAAGCCTTTGAACGGTGTAGCGGGCTAAAAGGTTAACTTTCAATGTGTGAGCTCAACTTAGTTATTTGAAAGGCTCATTGATTCAAATCATATTATTCATGATAACTATGTGTTTTGTAGACTGATCACACGTGTCTGTCAACTATTCTCCAGAGAAGTAGGTACGGCTCTCGCGAGATTAAGTGGTAGGTTTTGCACTTATACATTTCCGGTTATATCTCAGAAAGTAATCAATCTACGATGAAGCAATTTTACACGATCATGGCCGGCTTGTTACCCAACAAGTCGATCGCATCTTCAACACTTAAAAGCTTACGACGACGAAGATATAGCCTGAAGTACACTAAATTTTATAGGTGCAAAACCTACCGCTAAAACCCGCGAGACCTGTACCTATGCTCTCTTACAGCTGTTGGATTGAACGGTGTTTCTTATTATTATTCATATTCAACGTATGTACAAATTAAGCATGCAAATGGTAAAAAAGTTAGCAATCCCGGATAAATACGAATATTGGTGTTTGCATGACGGAGAAGCATTGTCAGCGACGACCACGCTGTGGCCGTTGGCATTGCAACATTGAACAGTCAGCCATGAGCCTACGCCGTACGTAATGCATCCTAAAGCAACCCTCGTGTGCCAGGCATTGCAAGTGCTCCAAGCGGAGGAGTTATAGACACACACATTGCAGAGAATATGTAAGTATATTGTACAGGTCGATTGGTTTAGGATAATTTCCTCTGTAACTGCATGGATCGACTTCAGCATGCCGATCATATTTGATTCTTAAATGCAAGTTAATGCGGTTCATAAACATAGTTCATTGAAGGATTATCTCACAAAGCACTTTATCATATAGCTGTGCACTGCGCAGGCTCGGATAATTACAAATGGAAGTTGAAATTTTGTCTTTTCTGACTCGGCGAGTCACTCTGATTTAGTTGATTGGTCAGCGGCCCATCTGCGAGTCATAATTGTCGATAGTATGTCACATGTTAGTTTCATTTAGCTACTGAAGATACCAACCTTATGAAGCAGGGGTAAGGTGGTTGCAAATTTATACCGATATAGGTATTACATAGTGTCACACACTTGAAATCAATGTGCTGCCAATTTGAGATCACATTACTGTACCTAACATATGAGAAGAAAAGGATAATGCTGTTTCTGATATTATGGAATAGACATCAAACATAAGAAGAACACAATTTTCCTTTAAATCAATGAAGGCATTGACGCGGGTGCTGGTGTCTCGGGTATGGTAACAAGCGTATGCGGGAGCAAGGGGCGATGCGCCCTGCACACATAAAGCAGCGGATGCCAGGCAAGCATCTAACAAAATCAATGTCAGAGCACCGTCTAGGCTGTTACGCGTCAAAAGGAAAATATGGCACATGGGTTCGCCGGAAATACGTAGCGGGCCATAAGTTTTGGATAAGCAAAGCTTGAAAATATCCTCCAAAGAGAGAGAAAGAGGGGGGAGGTTATCCTGCACTAGTCAAAATGTATAATTATATGCATTCTTAATTTACATATTACATAATGGACAAAACATAAGTGGGGGTGTGGCCCTGATAGTTAAGTTAAGACCGTCAATAACCTTAAATACACGAGAAAATAACTTCGCGCTGCATATACAATATGCGGTTGCATACACCACTGCGACCAATGCTTAATCCAAACTCTATTTTTTGCTAACGCGCATTTACTTGCTCCTGTATAAGCAGTATATTTTTCAAAGGTCTTGTGACGGATTTCTCAGTAATTTTGAGCCGTGGCGCGAAGTCATTGATTTTGTCAAATGCGGTTGTGCGGGGCAGGCGGCGGCTCTACGATGGCTGTTTTTAGGACCTGGCGCTATCGTCGGCTGTACCTGAGGGCTCCTCCTGTATAACAATGGGGACAATCCTGCAACACGGAGCGGCCACGGGTTCCGTCAATTATCACACAGTAACCGGATGGTCGGTACACATCAGAAGTGCATCATCAAAAGCGAGAGCCGTTTCAAATTCAAAGTGTTCCGGAAACCAACCAGCAAAGAAGACTATGTCCATTTCTACTCAGGTCACAGTGAGAAAGTAAAAAGTGGAATAGTGATTGGGTTCTTTTTGCGTGCTTTTCGTGTATGCGACGACGAATATTTACAAGATGAGATCGAGCATATCTACTCTTCGTTTATGAGGCTCAAGTACCCAAAAGGATTTTTGATCAAACAAAAAGAAACGGCCAAGAAGATAAGAAACAGGTCTCAGAGGGAAGCGAGGCCAAAGTCGAAAAGATGGATAACGATTCCGAACTCGAAAGAAGCCAACGAAATATCACGAACTCTACAGAAGGGAGGTGTGAACGTGGCGATCAGTTCTGGAAAGAAGATAGGCGAACTGATCGAACGACGTAAAACGAAACATGGTTCCGAAGCGAATGCGAAAAGTGTTGTGTATGAAATTCCATGTAAGGGGTGTGGACAAAGTTACGTCGGGGAAACGGGGAGGGGGGTAGATGTAAGGGTAAAGGAGCACAAGAATGACGTCAGGTTCCATCGCACATCGAATGCGATCGTACTTCACATTGAAAAGTGTGACCATCTGCCTGACTGGGATGGGACGCATATCTTAGGAAAGAACATGACAAAACGAAAACGCAAAATCATCGAAGCCGCTCATATTATCTCACGCGAAACATTTAATACTAGGAGTGGGTTCATTCCTTTAGCGTCTGGTGCTGTTCGTCTAGTTATAGGTAGTCCCTGAACTGTATCCCGTGCGATGAAGTCAATTTGCCTTTTGAAATATTTGAAAATATTCCTTCATTTTAGCATACACACAGTGATCAAGGTATTTGTTACCGAAAGCTCTGTTTTTTAATTGTGTATTTGAATATATTGTCGTTTTTTATATACATCAGAAGTATTGACGAATCTCACACAGTCGTGTCTGGTGTAGTTTTACGCGTGAAAATATGCTTCCAGCAGGCGTACAGAAATGGATGGATCGAAGTATGAGATTGCATAGTTTTGAGTTTTTTGACAGTGCTGATCACGCCTGCCAAATTCAAATATTTACGAGTACCAATACAAATGACCAATACCTCATTCGTCATTCATTTAACTTTACGATAAAATGTTTTGTTAACGCACAAATCTGTGCAATAACTAACATCAATAGCAAATAATGTATTATGATTCAGAATATCTACACAGTGATAAAACAAAATATCGCAGGATTCAGCTTTGTTTGGTGTTATGGGGCAGTTCACAAAATCGAATTAATGAATAAATGCCGACGGAAAACTGAGAAGTGTTCTTTTGTTCACCAATCATAAGCAAATGTGACGAGAATGAAAATATAAATTGCTCTCTAATACTGTGTGTTAACTCGCGCGGGGCTGGGGGGGTAAATTTTACCCCCCCTCGCGAATTTTTGCGATATCTCAAAAACGGCGGCGCGCAGCGCCGCCAAACTTTCAGTACCTTTTTTTACATCAATTTGACACATTCCCTGAAAATTTGAGCGAAATCCGTCGGAAAATTTTTGAGAAATTGACGTTTTAGTGACGTCATGTTCGCCATTTTCGCCTCAACAACGGCAAAAGTTCAAACGATGCTAACATCTTCATTTTTAAAGGAATCAAGACGTAACAAAAAAGGTTATACGTAATTTTACTTTGTCTATCAAATGGCTATCTCGGTTTTTTGAAAATTTTGGATTTTGGCCTAATTTTTTTCAAAAAACTGACTTTTTTGGGAAAATCATTATAAAATCCAAAATTTTGAGTCTATCGAAAAAACCGGAATATATGTCAGTGGAGTGGTCTATGTGCACCTACATACCAAATTTTAGAAGAATCGGTTCAAAAATGTGGGAGTTATTCAAAATTTTATGACGTCACGACACACAAAATTTTTGAAAAATGACTTTTTTGGAAGTTCTAGACCTCGTACGGAAACAAAAAAAAGCACCATTCGATTCGCCGTGAAAAACTGCATCAGATAGACACCTTTTTAGGCCTTAACAACCAACTTCAAAATTTGACCTCACTTGACCTGACCTTGACCTGACCTCGCCCTGAAATTCATCCAGAGGTGGTCCATATCACTTATTGAGTGTGCCTATTGAATTCTATGAGTAAAATGACCCATAAAACATGTGTCGCACATGCCCTTTTCTATATTTTGTTTTTGGTGACCTGACCTGACCTGACCTGACCTTGACCTTGACCTCTGAATGATATTGTATGCAACGAATATTGTCTTGGTAGCCTAAGAACACGTTTTGGGCGATCAGTCTCAGTCCATGACTCCATTCTTCGGCAACTACGGTGCAAGGCCGATACTGTAGAGACTTGCAATTTGTACCCTTGACCTGACCTTGACCTTGACCTCAAACTTTAAATTAAGTACATGTTTTTAGTAGTTCGTGATGAGAGCTTTCGATTGGCGTTTGAATTTTCCAAATCGGACAATTAGTTCGGGAGATAACAGGGGGGGTAAAATTTACCCCCCCCCCCAGCCCCGCGCGTTCGGCTGGAGACCCCAGCCCCGCGCGGGTTAAGCATTTTAATGCGTTGTTTTCTAAATATGTACTCTAGTTTGCACTGCAGAAGCAAGCAAGCTTGCTCTGTCCTGCCATATTAACCATATTAAACTGTGTTTGTTACGGACACTTAATTCTGCTTTTGACATTTGGCAGAGGTAATTTGCATACAAACTGGGTTCAAATTCCATCTCTCTGCTACGCTGGTTGAAGAACGGCGTAATCTAAATTCCAGTCTTGTCTACGTGTGTAACTATGTGCGTGAGCCGCCAGCCGCCGTTTAGAAGAAGCTCGCTAATGTAGTGTGTGGGAGCTTGTGGCAATGCGGGGCACGTGTCACTGCTCGCTTCAGTGTTCGCCGCTGTTGTTAGCAGAGCTGAGAAGCCACAAAGTGCAGTATGTTATGTAACAGAGCACAAGCCGTGTGTTCCCTCCGAAATGGACGTTAATGCTGACAAAATGGCCATCGAGAAAGGAATATCGCAAGCTTGTCGTTTGTGATACGAAGATGTAGTACACCAAGGCTTACTGGCAGCGCCCACGATGGTAAATGGAATAAAAAAGCAGGGAGACAGTTTGTCTTTTTGCGTAGCTTGGTGTCGTTGAGTTCAAGCTCAACATGCCTAGATTAATAATGATGTACCGAAAATACAAGGTTCCCTACATGACCTCAGCAATTGGAAGGTCAAGTCCCGGCCCTCCCCGCTGACTTGTTTAAGAGCACAATCTCCATAGGGCGCCAGCTCCCAACTCACTCAATGTCACTCAAAGAGGACCCTCCCACCCAGCTGGTCTGTTTTGGAGGACCCCCAGCCGACTCATTTAGGTTGATTCCCTCCTCCAAGATGACCTGTTTAGGAGGCCCCTCCCCAGCTGACCTGTTTCGGGGATCCTGCTGACCTGTTTCTGGAGGGCGCCGCCGAGCGGCAGCGCCACCGGCCGCCGCGGCTCTGGCTGTCCAGTGAGTTGAACGCGTCGTCTAGCAGTGTGTGGAAGCGGCGCCGCATCCTGCCAATGTCGGCGGCCGACTCCGGACCGGCGCCGAGGCGCGACCGCACCGGCTCCGCCCACGAGGAGCCGTCCTCGCTCTCGGAGCCGGAGCCGCTGACGATCTCCACCGTCTCCGTCTCCACGCGCACCTGCACGTCGTCACCATGGCGGCCGTGGCGGCGGCGGCGGCCGTCACGGCGCGTCCGCTGCTCCGCGTGCCGGTCACGGGAGTCGCGCAGGTCACCCGAGTCCTGCCGGTACCGGCGCGGCGGCACGGACGGCGCCGGGCTCTCCGGACGGTACGCCTCGAACGGCAGCGGCAGCGCGCGCGCCGGCACACGGGCCGTGAACAGGCGCGCCGCCTCGTCCGCTCCAGGTGGGTAGGTGGACCGGTAGGGTGTCACCTCGCGCTGTGCCGCAGCAGGAGGAGGAGGGCGGCCGGCAGAGGCGGGCCGTCGGCCGGCCGGGGCCCGCCGCGCCGCTGGCAGGGGGGCAGGGACGGCGGAGGGCGCGGCCGCCGGCGCCACGGTGGCAGAGGACGGTCGACTGGCCGGCAGCGGCGGCGGCGGCGGCGGCGGGCCGGCCGCTGGCTCGTTGACGGGCGTCAGAGACCGGTCGCTGCCGTGGCGCGCCGTCACCGAGGTGCGCAGGCCCAGCGAGGCGTACATTGAGTCCTCCTGCTCGCTGTCATCGCTGCCGTCGACGGCGTACTTGCGGCGCGCGTCGGCCTGCTGCGGCGGCCCGGCGCCCTGGCCGGCCTTGACCCTGATGAGCCGCTCTGTGGAGGGTGTGTTGCCCTCCTCGGGTGAAGTCTGGCAGCTGGCCGCCACTGTAGTGGTCGGCGGCGCCGCGCCGCTGCCGCCCGGCTGTAAACAACACACGGCGCTCAGTGACGGCGGCCACACTCGGCCCACACCACCGACAGACACACGGGACCAAACAGCATCCCGGGATGTATCGATTTCCTATCTCACTAAAATAACTTCAAAATTATGCAAATCAATAGCATCAGCACCATATTCAGCATGCAGCGGGAGTCTGCTAAGGGCTCATTAACGGGCACCCTCTCGCCGCCGCTGCTGGCTCGCGGGGGATTTATTGTTGATACAGCGGGGCACGTCTGGCGGTGTGTGCCCGCAGCCGTGTCGGCGGCTGTGCCGGCTTGTATCGTCACTCCCGACGCAGCCGATGACGCGGCGGCCATTAACTAATTTGTCTGGCGCTGCGCCGAGTGCGCGGTCGCCGGGGGCTAGCAGGCCGTGTCTGGAGGGCACGGTGACTGGATCGACTGTGCCTCCAGGCTCAGCAGACGAGCGCCTCCAGTTCAGGAGGCAACTTGCTGGCAGGAGCTGCTTGAACAGTGAACTTTGAATATACATTACTCGTCACGTAAGGGAAATATTCGACTTTGACATGGAGTTTTGAACTGAAATAGCAGTTTTGTGGCTTGAGCTGAAAATAGCACAAGTCACAACTTAGAAGCTCTTACGGCCCAACAATTAACCTAGCCAAAAGAGATTTCAGTCTCAGATCCGAATCGAGTCTTATCCAGGAATGTGACCTTTATGATCTAGGAATTCTTAGACATGATGGCGGAACACAATTAAAACGCGCGGATTCACCACGTGAGCAGAATCGTTCAAAGACGATTGGCTGGTCGGTTATTCGTGTCCTATTCTTTTATCGTCATAATAAAGAGAACGGCTTTATACTCGTAGAATAGAGTGGCTTTGCTTCGGAAGAAATCTAAAAATTGTTCCTCACATGTCGAACTTACGTTTGAAATCAATTTTGTTTTCAACATATTTTTGGAAGGTGAAGCATTCACTTTGGTGCAGCCATATTCTTGTTAACAATAAAGCAATCACCTTGTCGATTAAAACACTGTAACAGTGTAACACGTCTAATGGCATCGCGTGCTCCTGACATGGTATGGTTCCTTTTCTTTGTTCTCTGCCGTAGGCACTTACGCTTTGGAGCTATTTTAGTCCTGCCTGAGCACGCAATCAAAGCTCTAATGATCCTGTCATCGATTCAATTGAATCCAATTTTCTCGTTTTACCTTTGCCTCAGACCCCTGAGAGCACGTCCAATAACGCTGCACACGCAACTACTAATCGACTTGAACGCAAAATCTCCGAAAGGGTTTAAGGCTCACTGAAGCAAAGGGAACTTTTCCAGCGTTTGGTTTTCGACAGTTGAGTCAGCGAAATGCACGCTGAGGCACCGGCTATGAAATCAAATCACGAATCGGAAATGGAGTTCAGGCTTTCTTGTCAGGCTGCTTTGAAGGCCAATCGTTACTGAAGTAGAGCGCGATAGGAACTAGACAAATGGTTCTTCCGGCGCCATATCGGTGTCAATTGTGATTCACGTCATATATTCAGTAACACAGTGGCCGTGGAATTCGGCTGGAAACATCCGTATTATCGTTTCCTTTTCCAGTAGTCTAATCATTATCCCTGTCCAATAATCCACTGACATTAACGAATGAACGCTTATTTAAGAACCTTCTACCATCGCCTATCCCTTCTCGTCACGGCCACCTTTTCAGTTCTCCCCTCTCACCTCCCTCATCACTAGTTCCGTCCTTATCTTGCCCTTCCCCCTCTCTCTCTCTCTCTCTCCTCTCTCTCTCTCTCTCTCTCTCTCTCCTCTCTCTCTCTCTCTCTCTCTCTCTCTCTGTCCCTGTCTCTGTCTCTGTCCTGTCTCTGTCTCTGTCTCTGTCTCTGTCTGTCTCCGTCTTCTCTCTCCTCTCTTCTCTC